>NC_054475.1:13167267-13467267 GCF_017639515.1 Carcharodon carcharias
GTCCCCACCATCCTGAAAATCCAGGCCCATGTTAATCACCTGGGGAGTTTGGTAGGGTTCCGGTGGGCACATAGATGACTGCCAAGGCTGATTTGCACCCAGAAGATTCTGCTGCAAATGGGACAGGAGAAAGATGACGAATATGACTTGAGTGTGAACTGGATTATGGTGAAGAAGAGTTGTACATTTTCATCCACACTCTTTCATCTAGCCCTGTCTTGATCCACTGGCAAGATGAGTCCAGGTGGCTGGAGATAGATCCAGGTGAAGTGGATGTCTTCAGTGTATTGTCAAGCTCTATGCATTCCACAACATGGTGCTGACATGCCTCCAAGGCTTTTGGACCTTAGATTGGTCTCAACCGTCCAGTCTGTTGGAATCAGTCTTCACCTGCCTAGGTAGAGAAATCCCTAAGCCGCTGAGGGTGGGAGACCTGACGAATCCCCTCAACCTGGATCGACTCCCCCTTCGAAGTGGTTTACTGCGGTGTGGCCGCTTTTGAATGCTAACTACTACTCGGAGCCACAGGTGACAGCTGGGTGAAGGTGTGGACCAATACAGGATGAGCCACTCCAAAGAGTGCACTGAGCCGGTTTGGGAGAGGTGCTAGCCTTCCCTTACATCCCTTACATCCAGAGAATGGTTACAGCACAGAAGGAGGCCATTTGGCCATTTGAGAGTCTTGCTAGCTCTGTGCAAGAGCAATTTAGCTCATCCTAGTCCTCTTCCCTTTCCCTTCCAGGTGCTTATCCAAATCCCTTTGGAAAGCCACAACTGAATTGGCCTCTACCACCCTCTCAGGCAGTGTGTTCCAGTCCCTGTGTGAACATGTTTTTTTCTCATGTCACCTTTGGCTTTTTTGCCAAACATTTTAAATCTGTGTCCTATGGTTCTCGACCCTTCCACCAAGAGAGCAGCTTCTCTCCATCTATCTTATCTAGATTTGCCATGATTTTGAACACCTCTATCAAAGTTCGTCTCAACCTGTGACTTCAGTTCAATAACCATGTGTTTAACTCTTAACTGACCGCAAAACAGCCTAGCAAGTCACTCAGTGGCAGCTCATCATCACCTTCTTATCTCCATCCAAATTGATTCTACTTATCTTAGGCCCAACTGTCTTCAACTGATCTTCCTTCCATCATAAGGTCAGAAGTGGGGATGTTTGCTGATGATTGCACAATGTTCAGCACCATTCACGACTCCTCAGATACTGAAGCAGTCCATGTCCAAACGCAGCAAGACCTAGACAGTATCCAGGCTTGGGCTGACAAGTGGCAAGTAACATTCACGCCACACAAGTGCCAGGCAATGACCATCTCCAACAAGAGAGAATCTAATATTACCATCACTGAACCCCCGACTATCAACATCCTGGGAGTTACCATTGACCAAAAACTGAACTGGACTAGCCATTTAAATAGTGTGGCTACAAGAGTAGGTCAGAGGTTGGGAGTCCTGCAGCAAGTAACTGATCTCCTGACTCCCCAAAGCCTATCCACTATCTACAAGACACAAATAGAAGTGTGATAGAATATTCTCCGCTTGCCTATATGAATGCAGCTCTAACAACACTTCAAGAAGCTTGACACCATTCAGGACAAAGCAGCCCACTTGATTGACACCACATCCACAAACATTCACTCCCTCCACCACCGACGCACAGTAGCAGCAGTGTTTACCATCTACAAGATGCACTGCAGGAATACACCAAGGCTCCTTCGACAGCACCTTCCAAACCCACAGCCACTGCCAATTAAAAGGACAAGGGCAGCAGATAGATGGGAACACCACCACTTGGAAGTTCCCCTCCAAGTCTCTCACCATCCTGCTTTGGAAATATATGGCCGTTCCTTCACCGACGCTGGGTCAAAATCTTGAAACTCCCTCCCTAACAGCACTGTGGGTGCACCTACAATATGTAGACTGCAGCAGTTCGAGAAGGCAGCTCACCACCACTTTCTCAAGGACAATTAGGGATGTAAATGCTGGCCTAGCGAGCGATGCCCACACCCCATGAATAAATCAAAAAAAACATCTTGATCCTTCAAGTCAAGATCAGTTCTCATTATGATATTGATCTTATAATTTCAAAGCTACTCCACTTCCTTTACCTTTCAGCCTATCCTCTCAATGTCAAAGGTTTTTGGATATTAATGTCAAGTAGCTCTGAATATTCTGTTCCCAGCCTTGGTCACCTTGCAACCACATCTTGATAATGAATACCTGATCATACCTATTTATTTCTTATTTATGCCATCAATTCATCTATCTTGTTACAAGAGTTACACGCATTCAGATAGTCTTTAATTTTGACTTTTTACCAATTTTCCCTATTCGGGCCCTATTTACTGGTGCACTTTTATGTTCTATGCTCTCTGTGCAAGGAGAGGAGAATGCGCGAAAAGGACCCTGGGACAAGCAGTCAGCAGCACCTAGAGGAGAGCAGAGGGACTATGAAAGCAATGCAAGAAGCGGTGAGAGTTTGAGAGCAGAGGTGACTGAGGGAGTTTGGTGAGGAGGGAGGAGGTGCTCCTTCCCTTTACTACCTTTCCTCAGAAAGAAGAGCAGCAGCTTGAGGACCAACAGAGTGCAGATCTGCGTCAGAAGAGCACTGGTGGCGGGAGAGAAAAACTGGCAGCAAAAAGCCCTTTCAACCTGTTTTCACATGTCAGAGCCAAAGTGTGACATCAAAGGAAAACAGGTAGGTGATTGGTGGGTATCTCTTCCCTGTCCCTTTTTGATTGGCCAAGTGGTTTGAAGCAGGAGACGTTATTACAGCTGAAGAGTACAATTAAGAATTTCACTTTTAAAAATATTTAACACCCAAGCTAACTAATTAAATAGAATAGAGATGGCTGGGCAGATGGATGTGTTGAAGCTGTATTATGTGGGAACTGGTGACACTGATGCGATCCATGGAGACCATATCTGCAGAAAGTGTTGGCTGCTCGAGGAACTTCAGCTCAGAGTTGGTGAGCTGGAGTCCAAGCTGCGGACACTGCGACACATCAGGGAGGGAGAGAGTTACCTGGACAGTGTTTCAGGAGACAGACACACCCCTTAGATTAAATACATCAAATTTGGACCATGGTCAGGGACAGGAGGGTGTGACTGTGTGTGGGGCAGGTATAGAGATCCAAAATTTAGTTTTGGAGGAACTCAGCCAGGGTCCTTGTCCAATAGGTACAAGGTTCTTGCTTCTGGTGTGGACGAGGGCACAGACTGCAGGGAGGATGATCGAACTGACCACAGCACCATGATACAGAGTACCATTCAAATTTGGGGGGGCAGGGGATAGAAAAGAGAAATGTAGCAGTAATAGGGGTTAGCATAGTTTGGGTATAGATACTGTTCTCTTCAGCAAAGACAGCTGTGTTGCCTACCTGGTGTCAAGGTTAAGGACATCTCTTCTGGGCTAGAGAGGCACTTGGGGGAAGGATCCAGTTGTCATGGCCCACATAGGTACTAATGACATAGGTAGGACTAGGAAAGAGTTTCTGCTGAGTGACTACGAGTAGCTCAGGGCTAAATTAAAAAGCAGAACCACAAAGGTAATAATCTCCAGATTACTACTTGAGCCATGTGCAAGTTGACATAGGATAGATAAAATTAGAGAGGTAAATGCGTGGCTTGAAGATTGGTATGGGAGAAATGGGTTCCGATTCATGGGGCACTGGCATCAGTGCTGGGGAAGGAGAGAGCTGTTCCATTGGCACGTGCTTCATTTGAACCATGCTGGGACCAGTGTCCTGGCAATTTGTATAACTAAGGTTGTAGACAGGATTTTAAACTAATTAGTCGGGGGTGGGAGGGTCCAATTGAAGGGAAGTTTTTAAAAAATCAAAAAGAAACGAGAACAGGGGTGCAGGGTAGTGAAGAGGTGAACGATAATCAAAGCGTGACACGAAGGGGCAGAAAATATAAGCAGAAGAGTGCAGAAGAGATTAGAACCAGAATGAGTAATAATGATAAAAAATCAAAGCTTAAGGCTCTTTATCTGAATGCACGCAGCATTTGTAACAAGATAGATGAGTTGATGGCACAAATAGAAATAAATGAATGACTTGATAACTGTTACAGAGTTGTGGTTGCAGGGTGACCAAGACTTGGAACTTAATATTCAAGGGTATTTAACATTCCAGAAAAATAGGTAAGAAGGAAAAGGAGGTGGGGTAGCTTTGTTAATAAAGGGAGGTATCAATGCGGTGGTAAGTAGTGATATAGGTGTAATAGATCATGATGTGGAATCAGTTTGGGTGGAAATAAGGAATAGCAAGGGGAAGAAGTCATGGATGGGAGTCGGCTATCAGCCCTCAAAGAGTTTCCTCACTGTAGGACAGAGTATAAATTGGGAAATAATGGAGGTGTATAAGAAGGGCGCTACAATTGTCATGGGTGATTTTAATCTGCATATTGACTGGACAAATCAGATTGGCAGGAGTAATATGGAAGATGAATTTTTAGAGTGCATCAGGGATTGTCTCTTAGAGCTATACATTGCAGAACCTACCCAGGAACAGGCTATTTTAGATCCAGTAATGTGTAACGAGGTGGGATCAATAAGAGATATCGTAGTTAAGGACCCTCTAGGGACTAGCAACCATAACATAGTAGAATTTCAACTTAAGTTTGAGGGCGAGTATCCCAGGTCTCAAACCAGTGTCCTCAACTTAAATAAGGGCAATTAGAGGTATGAAGAAAGAGATGTGTAAATTGGGCTTGGAAAATAGACTAAGGGGAAGGTCAGTGGATGGGCAGTGGCAGATATTTCATAATGCTTAGCAAAATTTTATCTCATTCAAAAAGAAGGACTCGATGAGAAGGATGGACCACCTGCGGTTAAAGTTGGTCAAGGAGAGTATCCAATCAAAAACTAAGGCATACAAAGCAGTGAAAACTATTGGTAGGCCAGAGGATTGTGAATTCTTTAGGAACCAGCAGATGACTAAAAGGTTAATAAAGAGTGAGAAAATTGATTATGGAAGCAAATTGGCAATAAATATTAAAACAAACAGCAAGAGTTTCTGCGGGTATATAAAAAGAAAGAGAGTAGCTAAAGTGAGAATGTGACCCTTGGAGGATGCGACTGGAGGATTGAAAATGGGGAATAGGGAAATAGCAGATAATTTAAACCAATCTTTTGCATTGGTCTTCACAGTGGAGGACACTATAAATATCCCAAAGATATCAGATAAGCAAGGAGCTAATGGGAGAAAAGATCTTGTAACAGTCTCTATCACAAGGGAAAAAGTATTTGACGAACCTAATGTGAGGTCATGCACTTTGGTAGGAAGAATAGGGGCATAGACTATTTTCTAAATGGGGAGAGAATTCAGAAATCTAGAGTGCAAAGAGACTTGGGAGTCCTAGTCCAGGATTCTCTTAAGGTTAACTTGCAGGTTGAGTCGGTAGTTAGGAAGGCAAATGCAATTTTGGCATTTATTTCAAGGGGACTAGAATATAAAAGCAGGGATGTGCTGTTGAGGCTTTATAAGGCTCTGGTCAGATCTCATTTAGAATATTGTGAGCAATTTTGGGCCCCGTATCTCAGGAAGAATGTGCTGGTCCTAGAGAGGGTCCAGAGGAGGTTCACGAGAACGATCCCAGGAATGAAAGGCTTCACTTATGAGGAACATTTGAGGACTCTGGGTCCATACTCAATGGAGTTTAGAAGGATGAGGGGGGATCTGATTGAAACTTACAGAATACTGAAAAGCCTGGATAGAGTGGACGTGGGGAAGATGTTTCCATTAGTAGGAGAGACTAGGACCTGAGGGCACAGACTCAGAGTAAAGGGAGGACCTTTTAGAACAGAGATGAGGAGAAACTTCTTTATCCAGAGAGTGGTGAATCTATGGAATTCATTGCCACAGAAGGCTGTGGAGGCCATGTCATTGAGTGTATTTAAGACTGAGATAGATAGGTTCTTGATTGGTAAGGGGATCAAACGTTATGGGGAGAAGGTGGGAGAATGGGGTTGAGAAACTTATCAGCCATGATTGAATGGCGGAGCAGACCTGATGGGCTGAATGGCCTAATTTCTGCTCCTATGTCTTATGGACTAAAGGCAGACAAGTCACCAGGTGCTGATGGCTTACATCCAAGGGTTTTAAAGGAAGTGGTTGAAGACATAGTGGAGGCATTGGTTGAAATATTTCAGAACTCACTGGATTCCGGGAGGGTCCCAGCGGATTGGAAAACCACTAATGTGACACCCCTGTTCAAGAAGGGAGGGAGACAAAAAGCAGGAAACCGTAGGCCAGTCAACCTAACATCTGTCGTTGGGAAAATGTTAGAGTCCATTATTAAAGAAGAAATAACAGGACATTGAGAAAAGCTTAACACAATCAAACAGAGTCAACATGGTTTTGTTAAAGGGAAATCATGTTTGACAAATTTGCTAGAGTTCTTTGAGGATATAACAAGCAGAGTTGATAAAGGGGAATGGTAAATGTAGTGTATTTGGATTTCCAGAAGGCATTTGACAAGGTGTCAAGTAAAAGGTCATTGCACAAAATAGGAGCTGACAGTATTGGGGGTAATATATTAGCATGGATTGAGGATTGGTTAACACACAGAAGACAGAGTTGGGATTAATGGGTCTTTTTCAGGTTGTAAAGATGTAACTAGTGGAGTGCCACAGGATCAGTCTTAGGGCCTCAATTATTTACTATCTATATTAATGACTTGGAGGAGGATACTAACGGTACAAAAATAGGTGGGAAGGCATGTTGTTATGAGGGCATAAGGAATCTGCAAGGGGATATAGACAGGTTGAGTGAGTGGGCAAAAACTTGACAGATGGAGTTCCACGTAGGAAAATGTGAGGTCATGCACTTTGGTAGGAAGAATCTAAAGGTAGACTATTACTTAAATGGAGAGAGACTCCAAAAAAGTGCAGTGCAGAGGGATCTGGGTGTTCTTGTGCATGAAACACAAAGAGTTAGCGTGCAGGTGCAGCAAGTAATTAAGAAGGCAAATTAAATCTTGGCCTGTATTGCTAGGGGATTGGAGTTTGAAAATAGGGAAGCCTTGTTACAACTGTATAGGGTATTGGTGAGGCCGCACCTGGAGTATTGTGTGCAGTTTTGGTCTCCGTATTTAAGAATGGATACACTGGCATTGGAGGCAGTTCAAAAGAAATTTACTAAGGTTGATTCCTAGGATGAAGGGGTTGACTTATTAAGACCTGCTAAACAGGTTAGGCCTTTATTCATTAGATTTAGAAGAATGAGGGTGATCTCATTGAAACGTATAAGATTCTGAGGGGGCTTGATAGGGTGGATGTTGAGAAGATGTTTCCACTAGTGAGGGAATCTCAAACTAGGGGACATAGTTACAGAATAAGGGAACACTCATTTAAAACTGAGTTGAGGTGCAAAGGAATTTCTTCTCTCGGGGCAATGAATGTCTGGAATTCTCTACCCCAGAGAATTGTGGAGGCAAAATCACTGAAAGTATTTAAAGAGGAGTTAGATAGATTTTTGAAATATTGGGGAGTTGAGGTCTATGAGGAACTGGCATGAAAGAGGAGCTGAGGCCTGGGGCAGATCAGCCATGATCTTATTGAATGGCGGGGCAGGTTTGAGGGGCCGAATGGCCTATTCCTCCTATTCTTTATGCTCTCTCCCTTCCTGCCTCACTCTGGTTTTAATTATCCATATTGCTGCCCTGCTCTATTTCCTTGTCCTTTCTCTTTAACTTTCTAAGTTCCCCCTGATATGAACCCTCTCCCCCACAATTTACATAAAGCCCTAATTATTCGATTCAGCAGGATTTTGGTCCTGGTACAGTTCAAGCAGAGCCCATCCCAACAGAACATTTCCCTCTTTTTCCCAGTTCTTGTGCCAATGGCCCATGAATTGAATTGAATTGAGACCCAGTTCTCCCACACCAATCTTTGAACCATGCTTTGCCTGTGATTTTCAGACTATTCATTTTAATGGTGTGAAAATTGCAGACAGCGAGTGCAGCTGTTCCCACTATGATGCTCCCAATGTGCACCACTGATGTTGGTCTGCAGTTGCCTTATTTGCAGGGCAGTCTCAGGGATGGAGGAGAGGGCTGCCTCTGGGAACGGAACTGATTTTGGGCCGATGATACAACCATCTGTTGTGATTAGGACCAGCCGTTCGTCGTGACTTTACCGATGAAAACAGCTTAATGCGGGCACTGACTGGTCAGTTAAATGGCTGGTTCTGCTCTGCAATGAAAAGAAAATCAGATGCAGTACCCAGCGACAGGCAGCTTAGAGAAGCGTAATTAGCCTGTATGGAACATTGTAAGTACTAAGCTTGGAGAGACCTCCATTGCAGCTCACTCAGTTTGCCCTTTCCAAATCACTGATTCATGATTTTCATGAAATATTCTGAAGCAGACTGCCCTACTTGCAAATTCCAGTGACAGACTGGAAAGGATTGTTATGCTGTCAATGTAGGAATAGGGAACATTGGTTGGGCAGATTTCCTTTGATTTTCCCATAGCCCTTTAATATATTTTAAAATTTTTCTTTCAGTTCTGCTCTGAGTTAGAAGGCTGGGAGTACAGGCTGTACTCTCAAACTTCACGTAATGTTGGCTTCCGCTTGAGTGCAGATGAGGGAGAGGCGTGCGAGGGCGAGTTATAATAACTGATTGGGGAATAATAGACAAATAGACACACAACACCAGACAGGAATATTTCCATTGTGTACTGTACATGTACATGAGTCGACAAGGAGACACACAATACCAGACGGGAACGTCTCCCATTGTGTACTGTAAGTCATCTCTGCTTGAACAGCAGTGATGATCCATTTACTTTCTTTGTAAAGACCAGAACTTCCTAACTACCCAAAATAAAGATGAAAAGACTCTAAACATGAATGAGTGAAAACAATGCAGAATGGGTCTCTTCCCAGATAAATTCCTGATGTGACAAATGCAGTGAGACATATGGGTGTTGAGCAGAGTTTCACTGTGAAAGCCTCACAGAGGGAAGCTTTCGGAGAATTATTCTTTCATTTCTTTTTTTCCTCTGGCAGGGAATTATATTGCCAAGCCAAAGCAATTCTACGACAATGCAGCTGTATAAATGTTAGATACAGCACTAGAATTTTAGAAGACATGCAGTGATAGCTATTGATTTTTTTATTTTAAAAGACTTATTTTAGAGACAAGCATTTATTAGACAAATCAAGTTCTTGTGAAAAGCCTGCTGGCATTTTCAGTTCACAATTGAAGAATTTGACACGTTAATCTAAATCAGAGAAGGAGCTCTGAATTAATAGTTATCGTTGTGTTTATTCCTTCTACCTTTGCCTTATAGACTGATTCCTAGAATGAGAGCTCTGACATATGAGGAGAGAATGAGTCAAATGGGCTTAAACTGACTGGAGTTTGGAAGAATGAGAGGTGGTCTCATTGAAGCATATAAAATCCTGAGAGGGATTGACAGGGTAGATGCTGAGAGCACATTTTCTTCAGGCTGGAATTAGGGGTCACAGTCTCAAAATAAGGGATCGGCCATATAGGACTGAGATGAGGGGAAATTTCTTCACTCAAAAGGCTGTGAATCTTTAGAATTCTCTACTCTGGATTGTTGGATACATCCAAGGCAAAAGTCAATAGACTTTTGGACATATAAGAGATCAAGGCTTACAAGGATAGGGTGGGAAAGAGGAGTTGAGGTGGAAGATCATCTGTGATCTTGTTAAATGGCGGAGCAGGCTTGAGATGCCAGTTGGTCTACTCTTACTACTGTTTCATTCTTGACTTACTTCTTCGATCCCTGCTTATGCGTTCACAATGTTAGAGTGACAGATTTACTAAGGGTTACATTGTTCTATCGGTAAAGCCTATCAATGCTTTCTGGTATCAGCAGATGGCCAATGCTTTACATTGTGGTCAGTTCCGATTGCTGGTGGATCTATTCTCTCCCTCCTTTCATACGCCACAGTGTAAATGTGGATGATTTCCTCTCACTGATACGTAGCAACATAGATTTGCTGAGCTGATACGATGGAACTTAAAGTTAAGAGAATGGAAATGGCATTCATAAATGGTAATTCCTTCATTGACACCCATTGGCAGTTTGACGAATCCTTCAAATAACATTAAGATAAAAGCAAAATACTGCGGATGCTGGAAATCTGAATCAAAAATAAAAATAACATCAAATAACAAATAACGTCTTTGGTGGAATCTCACTCACAGTCTTCATTCAAAACTGTGGAGCTCCAGGTGTGGTGCCAACAAGAACTTGTATAATTGCAGTAAAAACTCTACTCTTATTGCTCAATCCCTTTATTAAAAAAATAATCATATAATTTATTTTCCTAACTTTTTGCTATACCTTCTTGATAACTTTCTGGATGCTCTGTTCCAGCAAAATCTGGCCCATTGTATCTTCTCCTCCATGTTTATTAAACACTGGGGGTGGAGGGAATCTTATCTGCTGGTGCTTTTACCTACTGCTTTTAGGTTTCTTATGTATGAAATGTTTCAGCATTAAACAGAAAGATAGATTTGCCTCGTATAGCTTTTATAGACCAGAAACATCACAAGCACTCCACGATTCTTGGTAATGCAGTGAATGTTGCTGTGTGCACGAAAACAGATCTCCTAATAAGTAGTGAGACCATGTTTCAGTCTTAAAGAGGATACATGTTGAGTGCAATGTTTGTCTAATAGCTGGAGAAATCTTGTATTCACCTACATTCCAGTGTCAATGCTTCAAAGCATGCAGGTCTTTCTGAGCAATGTGATAACGATATAAAAACAGGCCTGCCTTCTGATCTCTCCTTTCTTCCTCTCAGTGTTATTAACTCTCCTCTCATGTTGCTAATCCACCCCCCACCCTTGTCGTTAATCTCTCTTCTCCATTGATAATCTCCCCTCTTTGTTTAGTCATCTCTCCTCCCCTGTTGATGCTAATCTCTCCTGTCTCTGTCAGGAGAATGAGGGCTTTACGATAGATATTCCTGTCAGGTGAGCTGTGTGAGAGAAGGGCCCTTCTGCCAATGTAGTCATTTACCATTCTGTGCTTTCACATGAATGAGTACTGAGCTGCTTTGTTCCAACTGAGAACGAACAGTACTCATTCAGTCAATGTGTAGTATACATATTGCAAAAAAGTAGGTAAAACCATTAATATGTCAAGAAGATGTGAACAGACAAGAAATAAAGTGGAAACAAGAAACAAATGTAAAGCCTGATATAAGCCTGAGAGATTGTGAATAATTGTTGTCTAAAGATCAGCACTGAGCTGATGTCTATTTTTAGGCAGAAACCATAGAAACGCTGTAGTTAAACATCAGAGTCTGTTAGCTATCTTTCCATTATAGCAAAAAAACATCCACTTATGTAAATTTTCACAGTTTTGTTTGGATGCAAATATCAAGCAAACTCAATAAATATAAAACCACAGTGCGTGTGAATGCCTCCGTGGAAACTGAATGGACTCTCACTTCTACACACGGCACACAGTTTTTGTGTCACTTTTTCTTTGCAGTCTTTTGTCTCCCCTCCCCACCCCTTCCTCTCCCATTGGTTGGAGCTGGGATACCATTCCACGGGTATAGATATCTCTCCAGTACCTGCCCTAGATTCTCAGTCTTCCTGCCTCAGCCCAGGTGCTGAGGCCCAACAGGTAGCTCACAGAACTGCCCGCAGAAGGGAGAAAGAACTCCCATTAGCACCTTTCATGACCTCAGGACTCAAAGTGCTTCACACCAATGAAGTACTTTGGTGAGGTATGATCACTGTAGTAGGAAACAGAGCAGCCAATTGCACACAACAAGCTCCCACCAGCACTATCTAGATAAATGACCTGATAGGTTCTTTAAATGGTACAGAAGCAAACTACTGTGGATTTTAGAAAGCTGAATGTTTATCAACCTGAAACGTTAACTTTGTTTCCCTCTCCACAGATGCTGCCTGACCTGCTGAGTATTTCCAGCATTTTCTGTTCTTTATTTCCATTTTAGTGATGTTGGCTGAGTGATAAAAATTACCCTGGACACCATGTTTTTCTCCAAAATGGTACTGTGGAATCTTTTTTTTTTAAATTTGCCTGAGAGTAGAAGGGGCCTTGATTTTATAGGCAGGATTTTCCCATTGACGATCGGGCCCCGCCCCACTCACCGACGCGTAAAATGAAGTTCGATGATGTTGGAAAGAACTCCCGACGTCACCGTGCCCCATTTAAATTTTCAGGGAGGCTGTGTACCCGCCGACCTGTCAATGGCCAATTGAGGCCATTGGCTGAGTCATTAAACTAATTAACGGACCTGCCCGTCCAACCTTGAGGTTGTCGGGCAGGCATGGAGCCCTGGTGGGAATTAGAAAAAGCATGGACCCTCATCCACGGACGGGATGAGGTTTCATGTAGGTTTTGAAAAATTTAATTAAAGTTTTTTATTGAAATTATGGACATGTCCCAACTCATGTGACAGTGTCACATGAGGGGGCATGTCAGGGAATTTTCTTTTTCTTTATTTTTAATATTCTTGACAGTAGAGGCGATCTCCCTGAGGCTGCACTTAGCCTCAGGGAGATGAGTGCGCTCTTTTGTGCGCATGTGCGAAAGAGCACACTGTCGGCTGAGGGAATCCCCTCCTCTCCACCGGCTCCCACAAGGAGCCGTGCTTCCATGCGGATGTCACGCTGGGCGGGCCTTGTTTGGCCCGCCCACGTAAAATGGCGCCACACCCCCGATCGGGGGCACTGATCGGACGCACGCCTGTGCACGCCCGCACTTCGACATCACTCCCAATGGGGGAGGGAAACCCTGCCCTACGTCTCATCTAAAAGATGGAGTCTCCAACAGTGCAGCGCTCCTGCAGCACCCAGTCTGAATATTACCCATAGTGTCGCTGGAGTCACTGGAGCAGAACTTGAAAGACACAGCCTTCCAATTCAGAGGCAAGGCCGACATCAAGGGGGGAGTTTTAACCACGCAAAGAAAACAGCCAGGTTTAGGTTGGAAAGGAAGTTGGGGTTAAGGTCTTAAATCAGATTCCTGACCCCAGCTCTCTTCCAGTCTGCCAGCTTCTGGCTTTAATGGGGTCTGGAAGGTGAAGGGAAAGGGTGTTTTAAATGTTATAATGTGAGCCTCATTGCTATTCTACTTCTGGAACTTAACAAATGGACAATCTTGAACCTGGGGGAACCTGACAGCTACACCTATGCTTCTGAATCCAGGAGGCGAACATCTTTACATCATTCTGCTTGCCTGAGCAGCTGCTCTGATTAGAAAACACCCCAATCCTCCCCATCAGGCCTCCAATAACCCCCTCCTCCACTGCTGGACCCCGGGATGCACCGATCCTGGGAGCAGACCCTCACAGCGCACCCCTGCCCTGATTTAACCACCCCACAACCAACCCTCACCACCCCAAGATCAATCCTGCCTTTCCCCAGTTGATCCACCTTGATTGATGCCCCTCCCCTCATTAACACCCTCCCTCAGCGCCCCCATCCCTACCAACGCTGCTGTTTCAGGTTTTGCCCTCTAAATAAACCAAGAAGGAGACACTGGGTTGACCCACTGTCTTCAAGTATAGCAGTGGACACAACACGTTCCTTCTCCAGGGCCTTCAGTAAATGGACACCAGGGAAGAGAGGGTACATCCAGCAGACGTGGTCCAGGACACAATCCATAAATAGGTTTTCTGAAATGCCCTGTTCCCCTGAATTCCCATTAAGGTGCCAAAGGTGAGGACCATGGGGACTGAAGTGGAGCCAGAAATTAAGGACCAGAGTCCTTTGCATATAAATGAATGGGGGCGGTGGTGGGGTGGGGGGAGGGGTGGGCATTGAAAAAAGAGGACAGAATATTACAGGGGGTGGGGGCAGGTGGTTTGCCTCCACCCCCACCCACCTCCCCAGAAGCAAAGTTGGCACGGAGTCGACTCGCTCCACACCGGCCCACCCCGCAGACATAACACGCTGGGGGTGGGCTAAGCAGGGGCAGAGTGGAGCTCACGCTCCTCAGTGGGGAGGAAGCCCTGCCCATGGGAGCTGTGGGCCAATCCAATTGGCCAGCAGCTCCAGCGGCCTCAGCAGTGCCAAAAGTGCATTTAGTGGGCGCTGCCGGGACTGCAGTGAAGGAGCAGAAGGCGGCCCATTGGAGCCCCGGAAACAGGTCAGCCTGGGCTCTTGGGTCTCAGAGGGTTTGGGTGAGTTAGGGAGGATGAGGGGGGACAGTGGTGGGTCTAGGGCAGCAGGCAGGCAGGAAGAAAGGGGTTTCTACCTTAGGCGGGTCACCCCCCCACCCCCCGATCTGCAAAGGGCAGCCCCTGAAGACAGAGCACCCTAATTCCTACCCGTCCTTTGAAGAATTTTTTCTTTTAAATCGGGCAGCCCACTCCCACCTGACTGCCCACGCCAGCCATTTTCTAGCGTGGACAAGTATCATCGGGGTCAGCTGGCTTGGCGACAAGCCTAATTGACTCTAGATTATCCATTTAAACATGGCAGATGGGCTGCCGATGTCGGCACCCGCCCACCCCATGTATTATGGGGTGGCTGGGTTTGCACACGCCCTATTTTACATGCCCCCCGCCCCCCCCTCAAAAAATACATCTAGTGTCGGGTGGGGGGGGCTCATAAAATGCAACTCTCAGTATCATCCTGACTTCAAAAAAAATTTACAGGTGGCCTGGGAGTCCATAAAATTGCTTAAAAATCTTTTGGATGATCTTGCTCTACGCTAGAACTCGCTTTGTCTCTGGCGCCTGGTTCGGCAGAGATCAGGCATTACGTAAGCCGCCTGCTACCAGTGACTGGGTAGTTCGCTCATCGTGTTGAGGTGAAAGCCAAAAGGCATGAGGACAAAGCTCAAGCAGCTTGTGAACGTCATGTGAAGGCTGAGATTAAATTACAGCTTTATCCTCACTGTCACCATCTATAATTTTACATACCATGTGAATGAAAAAAAACATTGGTAATAACGGTTAAAAATAGACCTGAGATGACACTGATTAAAGACCCCAAGGCTATTATAGTGTCATTTCTGCAGAATGAGATTCAGATGAGTCACAAGAGAGCGTAATAAGGAATTATTTTTGCTTTCTTTTCCCTTTTGAGTTTTCACCTCCTCCTCTGCCAAAGACAATGGCTATTGAGGAAGAAAGAACTTTCATTTATATAGCACTTTCTAAACCTCAGGACATCCCAAAGTGATTTATAGTGAGGTCTCACAAAGGCTCCTTGCGTGAGTGGGTTCTCTCTTCTCCTGAAAGGGAACTCACTGTAGTAATAGCTGCCCCTCCCCCTCCTCCAATGAAGGTGTTGATTCTCACTATCTCTTCAGCTGAAGGACCACACGCAGGACAATGAGTCCCCTTGTTGTGTAGTCAATGGCTCTCACTGGGTTACAAGTTCCTCCCCTCTTATAAACGTCTCTTACTTTACAACAGTGACCAAACCAAAAAAAGTACTTAATTGACTGTAAGGTGCTTTGGGAAGTCCTGAGGTTGTGAAAGATGCTATATAAATGCAAGCCTTTCCTTCTTTAAATATAACAGCCACTAATAAATCCAAAACAAAAGCAGAATTACCTGGAAAAACTCAGCAGGTCAGGCAGCATCGGCGGAGAAGAAAAGAGTTGACGTTTCGAGTCCTCATGACACTTCGAATCCAATAGGGAATTCAGGAGAAACTTCTTTACCCAGAGAATGGTGAGAATGTGAAACTTGCTACCACAATTGAGGCGAATAGCATTTAAAAGGAAGTTAGATAAACACATGAGAAAGAAAGGAACAGAAGGATATTCTGATCAGATGAGATGATAAAGGGTGAGAGGAACATAAACACCACATATGTCAAATAGGCTGAATGACCTGTTCCTGTGCTGCAGCTGTCACTGGGGTATGAATTCTGCCTTCCCCACTCCACACCAAGGTGATAGGTCACCCAATAATTCAATTCTGGCATTGTCAAATAATATGTCCAGTATGGAACTGAGTTACAGAGAACAGGAAGATTCCAGGGTCAATTTCCATTTCCCTTGTTCACACCGAGTGGGTGGTAATGGGACAAGCATAGAAAGAAAAGATGGGTCCAGTTTTGCCTTGTTTGTGAAGGTAAGTCAATCTTATAGTTAAGGCCTAAAACAGAGGGCAAAATTTTACCTCAGCGCGCAACCGACCCGCTCGAGAGTAAAATGATGCGTGTTAATGTTGAGCAAGCGTCCCGACATCAACGCGCAATCGCACGACATTTCGGTTGGTGGGAACGCACGGGAATCGGCAGCGTGCCCGCCAACAATTAAAAGGCCAGTTTAGGCCATTAAAGTCTTAACTTACATTTTTCGCTGCCCATTCAGCCTTACGATTGGCGGGCAGGCGAAAAGGCCAAGCGGCCTTTGTACTTTTTACGAAACCTCATCCATGGGCGGGGATGAGGTTTCCAAAAGCAAATAAAAATAAAATAAAAATGTTACGATTGAATTAATAACATGCCCCTGCTCATGTGACAGAGTCACATGCTTATAACATTTTATGAGCCTTTATTTAGTTTTCTGAAGACTCTTCATCTCCCTGAGGCAGCTCTGTGAAGTTCACGCGCACGCTCAACCACTCCCCCTCCCCCCGCCGCCCGCACATGTAGCGCTGTCGCTCGTGTTTCCCGCAGGGCGGGCCTTAATTGGCCCACCAGCGTGAAATCGTGGTCTGGCCCCGATCGTGGGTGGCGGTCGGCTTCCTGACCACCCCCACTGAGCCCGCCCGACAAGGGCTAAGTTCTGCCCAGAATGTCACAAATTAAAGAGCAGGGATGTGAAAGTTATGCAATTTTGGATTTGTAATTAATACATCACTCTTACCCTGCCTTTAAATTGCCGATGTGTCCTTCACTCTCCAGCATACAATATTGCACACCAATTACACACAGAATTTTAATGAGCTTTGCCTAGAGTGTCAACGTCGTTCAGTTGGTTGCACATTGTGAGTTCCGAGGCATCATTGTAGGATTTAACCTAGGCTGGCATATGAGTGCAGTTCTGAGGCAGAATTGGATGTGTCACCGTTTGGGTGAGAATACTAAGCCAAACCCTGATTGCTTGTTGAGGTGCGTGTGGGCACCATGTCAAGAAGAGAGAGGGTTCTCCTCTGCTTTCCCTGCAACCAGCACCCCCAGAACAAAGTGCTCTTTTATCTCATTGCACTTTGCTGGGATCGTGCTGTGCATAAATTGACTGCTGCATTTGCCTCCAAACCAACAGTGACCCCATTCCCTCACCCATCACCATAAATTGTCAACACTCATTGATGAAGGATGGCTGGTTGAGTGAAGTACAAAGGAATGACTGGCAGTTGTAATGTGTCACCACGTTCAAAACAGGAGCAAAGGGAATTGGAAAAGCAAAGTTCGATTCTATCTCTCTCTTGCCCTTCAGAAGGAGCCAGTCATTTAGAGGTGATTGGATTGGTGTTTTGATAGAACGTAAAGAGTAAATCTATTGCTGGATTGAACTGAGTCACGATTATATCTGTTGGAGAGTGTGCAATCTTCAGCAAATGTGCCCGCACCTCATCCTGAAGTAAAAAATTGTGGATGCTGGAAACCTAAAATAAAATCAGAAAACTGACCTGAAATGTTAAGTCTGTTTCTCTCCACACAGTTGTTGCCAGATTTGCTGAGTGTTTCTAGCATTTTCTCTTTGTATTACCCATACCTTGTCATCAGTATTTCTTCTTTTGTCTTCAATTGAATTGAATTGAAATGTGTCTCAGACTTGGAGGATAAAGTTCTTCTTGTTAAACAGTTGTGACGAAACCTCAATACATAGCTCTGGGCATCCACAGCTCCCAGAGGCTCCAATCTACAGAACTAAAGTGGCCTCAAAGATGGCACTAATTGGCATTGCGTCAGTAGTATTGACACAGGCAAAGTAGTGCATGGGGAATCCATATGTCATATTACAGCTGCAAAACACAGCTCTTTACGGAGGCTCAGGTAGGAGGATGGGTGTTCATTAAAGGTACATTTTGAGAACAATACAGAACAGATCAATGAAATCAAATCTCCCCAACCTTTTGACAATTTTGCTTGATTGAAAAAGTTAGAAAAATCTAACTGTCCTCTATCCCTGTGTGACTTCAGTGCTTACCCAGTGCATCCATTCGCATAAAATGGAAAGTGAACAGCATCAAATATGCGGATTGAAATTTTCTATTTTCTGGACTCTCTCCATTGGCTGCCCCACTGAACATTTATTAATATGGTGGGAATGGTTTTCTCATTCAGGTTTTATGATCCTGTCTTCTTACCTACAGGGTGTTATTGTTCAACTTGCCTGTTGGATAGATAGGTTCCCTGGGACCAATAGGCCCTGACCCTCTCAGTATTGAAGTCAGTGATGTACAGCCTATTATTTAGTAATGAGCAATCGCCCACTTCATCATGTCAGCAGCAATGAAACATTCTGCAGTTTATAGTCCTGTGGGACCAGAGTTAATTTTTCAAAACTGTTTACTGAGGGATAATGGTACAAACAGAAGTGGTAACTGAATGATAAAGAAAGAACTTGAATCTGTGTAGTAACTTCATAATCTCAGGACACCCCATAAGCAAGGAAGAACATTTGACTTGTGGTCACTGTTCTAGTAAGAAACACAGCAGCCAAATATGCATAGCAAGATCCCACAAACAGCAATGTGATTACTGCCAGAGTATCTGTTTCGGTTGGTTGGGAGGTGAATGTTGTACAGATCACTGGGTAGAAGCCCTCTGTTTCTCTTCAATTTGGTGCCATGGGATCTTTTGCATCCACCTGGGGGGGCAGAAAGGCCTTGGATAAGCATCACCCCTGACAGTGCAGCACTCCTTCAGTACTGCACTGGAGGTGTCAACTGGATCATCCACTGACAATACTAGAGTGAGACTTAAACTGACAACATTCTGACTCAGAGGCGAGAGTGCTACCAGTGAAACACATCTGTGGTGGGTTAATTAATCCAAGTGTCCATGCAGCATTTTTAATACCTTTGCTTTAACATATTGTGACAACCAACCAGTTTTGTTATGACTTAAATGATCCTCTTTCCTTCCACCAGGTTATAGGCTACACCCTAGATGTAGACAATGTCATGTTGGTTATGTTGTCAAAGTATGTTTGGGACATTTTTCACTACAGCAGGTGACCTGGCCACTTTTGATTTTTTATGCACAGGTTCAAACTGCAAAAAGGGAAATTTAGGACTGACCCCAAGAATGTTCTTCACGCAAAGTGTGATCATTTTAGAGAACGTGGGAATGGTGTAGTGGAAGTGACATCCGGAACTTTCTCTCCCCCAAGAAGCTGTTGAGTCTGGGTGTGAATTGAAAATTTCCAAACTGAGGTGGATAGATTATTTATGTCCCGATGAAATGTCATCAACCTGAAATGTTTCTGTCTCCACAGATGATCTGCTGAGTACTTCCAGCACCTTTTGTTTTCATTTCTGATTGCCAGCATCTGCAGTATTTTGCATTTTTGTTGGTTGATTTTTGTGGGGTAAGGGAGGTGATAGGTGTGGAACCAAGACACGTAAATGGAGATAAGATACAAGTCAGCCAAACACTGATTGCATGGCAGAACAAACTCAAGGGGCTGAATGGCCTCCTGCTGTTCCCATGTTTTGATGCTGCATGAAGTGACCCACAATTCAGTGTTGGAACCCCCACTCTTTGTAATGGACTTCACTGTCTTGTATTCAGAAGCTCAATGGAAATTGGTACAATTCTTGGATGATATAAAGCTAGGTGGTAATCAGGAGATAATCTGAGTTTGTTACCTGGTAAACTGTGCAGCCTAAGTTGGGGGAAGTCAATCGCGTATCATATAATCCTTTCATCAGACCTTACCTTGAGTATTGTGTCCAGTTCTAGTCAATATAACATGAGGGGATGACGCAGGGAAAAGTCTTGAGTTTGGTCTATAGTGCCAGAGCTGTGAGTTATTGGGAATAACACAAAAATTTGTATTCATCAGCCTTGATCTTATGGCAACAAGAATGAAAGTAAAGGGTGTTAAAGAGGTAAATCCAGAATATGACTTCAAACGAACATTAAGATAAAGGGGGACAGGTTCAAACCAGTAAATGGAAACGTAGGACTGTAGTCGGGAAATCTAACTGGGCCCCCTTGGGTGAGTCTCCACTGTCCTGATTATGAGACCCTTGGGAGATTCTTCCCCCTCCTTGTGAACTGGCAGCTATCACTCCTTCTCCAGCTGGGACCTCCTGTTACTGGACCTTGAGACTCTGCAGGCCATCAACTTGATACCCACTGCTGGTTTTGGGCAGGAAACTGACCGAGGATGGGGAAAGGGTGTTGGGGGGGGTGGAGGGGTGGTGAGCAGCATTGAGATGAGGCCTAAGATTAAAATATTTTAGACCTGACTGTGCTGAAGTCAGGTGGCTTAAAATCAGACCCTGTAAGGCACATTAAAATGAGGCATCTTGAACTGAGAGCTGGATGGCTCTCAAACCATCAAACGAGTCAAACAGTCTTTATTGAATAGGATTCTTTCCATTGAAAAGCTGTTCCCTAAAAGTACACAGGCCTAACATGCACATCCATTGCGCTGTGGTCAAGTGTCCACAGCTTGACACATTTGTTTGAATCTTCACAAATTAAACCTTAATGAGTACAACAGATCATTTTCAACTCTTTAAAAACATCACACTACAAGAAGCTGCAAGGATTTTAAGCTGAGAGCTTTTCTTTATATATTATAAACTGGCCAGAACTAACTATACCTGGAACAGTATTTCTGTCCCTCCAGTTAGCTCAAAGCCACACTCTGAGATTGCTGTGCCTACAACAATCCACAGAGCCTAAAAAACTAGGAGAGATCTCCCAGTGCACTGGCCACAACTGTATGCATAGGTGTGTGTGCATAGTTCCCTTGTCCTTATTTTACTGAGGAAACTAGTTGAAGGGTAGTGCGGGCAAGAGTAGGAGAGAAGATGGTCAAGGTCAAGAAACAGTGACTTGGCTTTTAAAGATTCAGGTTTGTCGGAGGTAATTGAGTAAGGAGTTTCATACCTTTGAGGCCTTCTGAAAATAATAATATAAAGCAAGCCTCAATGCCATAGTCTCGACAGCAAATTCAATGAGGGGTAGGAATGAAACAAAATTGAAATGATGTTATTAATTTGAGGAGGAACTTTTTTTTTACTCGACAGGTGGTAATAACCTGGAACTCGCTGCCTGTGATGGCGTTGGAGGGGGCAATGGTGAAAGATTTCAAAAGGAAATCAAATAGGCGTTTGAAGAGAATGAACTTGCAGATCAATGGAGATATAATGGGGGAGTTAGATTGACCTGATTGCTCTACAAAGAGTCAAATGGACTTGAGGGACTGAATAGCCTCCTACTAGGCCATAATGACTATATGACTCTATGAAATAGTGTATTTCTCATCCTTAGGACATCCCAAAGTGCTTCACAACCAATTACTCAATTTTGAAGTTTAATCACTGTTGGTCTGTAGTCCTGATGGGAGTCTGTGGTGTAGTGATATTGTCACTGGACTGGTATTCCAGAGACCCAAGGTAATACTCTGGGGACCTCAGTTCAAATCCCATCACAGCAGGTGGTGAAATTTGAATTCAATAAAAATCCAAAATTAAAAGTCTAATGATGACCATTGTTGTAAAAACCCATCTATTTCACTAATGTCTTTTAGGAAACCTGCTGTCCTTATGTCTGGCCTACATGTGACTCCAGACTCACAGCAATGTGGTTAGTTCTTAAAATGCCCTTAGGGATGGGCAATAAATGCTGGTCTAACCAGTGATGCCCACATCCAATGAATTAAAAAAAAACAGCAACCAATTTGTGCATGGCAAGTCCTCTCAAAGAACAGTGACAATTTAATGATATTGGCTGAGAGTTAAATGTTGGCCAGGAGATGAGGGAGAACCACCCAGCTCTTCTTCAAAATAGTGCCATGGGATCTTTTATATCTGCCTGAACAGGCAGATAGAGCCTTGGTTTAACAGCTGAGAGTGCAGCACTTGTGCGGTGAAATAATCAGCCTAAATTCCATGTCAATTAATCCCCAAATGTGGTTGAACTTACACCTTCAGGTGGGCGTATAACGGTCAGATTATTTACTGGTTGTATAACGTGGCCAATTTCCCCCTCCATTGAATCAGATCGAGTGTGCAAGAGAAGTTGATGGGTTAATATCTTCAGTGATGTTGAAAGTTCTGCCGTTTTATGTCCATCTTCTTGAAGGGTTCCAGTGCAGTGGAGTGGAGCTGTTTTCATTTTCTGTCTTCAGCTCTCAGTATCAGAATTTGTCTACTCCTTCACCAGCCATCTTCACAGCCTCTCTTGTGTGTGACTGGCAGCTCGATGCCAATTTAGGCTGAGTAATGGCACCAATTTTTGTGCTGATGACTCATGTCCAGTGGGAACTGGGTTGAATCTGTCCAAACACATCTCATTTGACAAGTATTAACATGTCTCAGCTGTTAATTGCCTCACCCCTGAGTCAGAAGGTCACGGGTTCAACCCCCACTCCAGAAACTTAAACACAGAATCGAAGCTGACACTTCAATGTGTCACTGAGGGAATGTTGCACTGTCAGAGGCGCTGCCTTTCACATGTGACATGAAATTGAGACCTGACTGCTCTGGTATTACTTGACGGTGATCAGGGCAGTTCTCCTAGTCTCATCACCATGTTGGTTTAACTCATTCCCATTTTTAGACCATATTTTGTTAAATTGGAATGGTGGCAATGCTTAAATAAATAAATCGTTGTCTATAAAGGGCTTTGGGAAATTGTGAGAGTGTGAAAGTTGTGATAAAAATGAAAGTTCTTTATGATCAGTTTCTTTTAGCAGCTTTATAACCAGTGAAGAAGGGCAGATTTTCTTGCCCTCCCATCAGAAGCCAGAGATGTTGATTCATCAGCCCTTTTGAGTAAGTCTTGTTTTATTTTTTTCATTTACTGTTTCACAGGGTGTGGGTGTCACTGACAAGGCTGGTATTTGTTGTCCATCCCTAGTTGCCCTTGAGAAGGTGGGGGGTGAGCTGCCTTCTTGAACCGCTGCAGTCCATGTGGTGTAGGTACACCCACAGTGCTGTTAGGATGGAAGTTCCAGGATTTTGACCCAGCGACAGTGAAGGAATGGTGATATATTTCCAAGTCAGGATGGTGAGAGGCTTGAAGGGGAACTTGCAGGAGGTGGTGTTCCCATGTGTCTGTTGCCCTTGTCCTTCTAGGTGGTAGATGTCGTGGGTTTGGAAGGCGCTGTCGAAGGAGCCTTGGTGAGTTCCTGCAGTGCTGACTGCTGGCATGCTGCACCTTTGTTGGCTTCAGGGTCCTATCTGCATGACTCAGAGAATAAAAAGTGACTTGCATCTTCACACAGTAAGGTCTCACAAGATAACAATTAGATAATCTGTTTGTTAAATCAAAACAAAAATGCTGGAGACACTCTGCAGGCCCGGCAGCATCTATATTGAGAGGAACAGAGTTAATGAGCTGAAACTTGAGCCAATGACATGGCCATCAGTCACTAGCTCAAGAGCTGGCAAGACCTCCCCACTTCATATCTTTCTGGGAAGGCCTGCCATTATTATGTGCCAATCTGGTAGTTGGCAGGCTGGCGACAGGCATCCCATGGGATCAGGATGCCAGTGATAGAGATCCAGCCTACCGAGAATTGCCGGCACTCAGAAGCCATCAGCTCTATTGAATGGCAATACCACTGGGGAGGGGGACCACCCAAGGCCTGGAATTGTTGCTGGGTCCCAGGCCACAGGTGAGTGATGGCTGGAGGGGTTTTGCGAGTTGGGGTGCAGGAGAAGGGGTTTAGGGAGTTGGCAGCAATGGCGGGGGGTAGGGTGGTGTGGTGGGGGGTGGCGGCCCTCAGTGGGCACCCCCTTCTCGATGACGGGTCCCTTTTGAATGTGACCGTACGCCCGGGAGCTGGCAAGCAAGCACATGAGGGTGCACGCCGCATGGCGAGCTCCCCATTAATACCAGTGGCAGTGGGATGAGGCACTTAGGTGGGCATTAATTTCTCACTTAAGGGCCTCAATTGGTGATGGGTTGGGAATGCCATTCACCGGCCTTCCCACCATGGACTTAACTGGGGTGGAGGTGGAAAGGCAGCAAGGCCCCCAACCACCATCCACCCGTCTGATTAAATGTACCCCTCCACAGCCCCCACCACCAAACTCAGCACAGGGCAGGGCACACGATTTCACCCAATGTTTCAGGTCAATGACTCTTCATCAGAACTGGGAGAAGTTGGAGATGTGACACTTTTCAAGCAAGTACTGGAGCTGTGAAAGCGGAAGGTCGGGGAGAAAGAACAAAACATGGAAGACAAGAGAATAAATGACAAAAGGATTAGTGGTGCATGGTAAAATAGGGTAATATTGGAGCAGATAAGGAAACAAAAGATGGCTCGAGAGGAGGTGTAAATGAGAAAGACAGAATCATTACCAACTGCTGTTCAACAATATAGATAAAAACATAAAAACTGCGGATGTTGGAAATCCAAAACAAAAACAGAATTACCTGGAAAAACTCAGCAGGTCTGGCAGCATCAGTGGAGAAGAAAAGAGTTGATGTTTCGAGTCCTCATGACCCTTCAACAGAACTGTCGAAGGGTCATGAGGACTCGAAATGTCAACTCTTTTCTTCTCCGCCGATGCTGCCAGACCTGCTGAGTTTTTCCAGGTAATTCTGTTTTTGTTTTGCTGTTCAACAATGTTATGGGGTAAGGATTATCTCACAGAATCACAGAGTCATACAGTGCAGAAGAGACCCCTCGGCCCATCGAGTCTGCACTGACACTTGAGAAACACCTGACCTACCTACCTAATCCCATTTACCAGCACTTAGCCCATAGCTTTGAATGTTATGACATGCCAAGTGTTCATCCAGGTACTTTTTAAAGGATGTGAGGCAACCCGCCTCCACTACCCTCCCAGGCAGCGCATTCCAGACCGTCACCACCCTCTGGGTAAAAAATCTTTTCCTCACATCCCCCTAAACCTCCTGCCCCTCACCTTGAACTTGTGTCCCATTATGAAATGAAAATGATGAAGCCAGTGCTGGGTTTAGAAAGTTGTAAAGATGAGCTGCTTTTCCTTCAACTTACGTTGCGCTTCATTGAAGCAGTGTAAAAAGGGGGGTCAAAATGTGGGTGGAGCAGAGAATTAAAATGGCAGGTGACCAGAAGCTTAGGGGAAAATTTTGCCCTCGTCAGGTGGGCTTGATGGGAGCGGTCGAGAAGCCGATGCCGACTGTGACCGGGTCACTATCGCGATTTCACGCTGGCTGGGCAGGTAAAGCCTGCGCGTCATTTTGCACTCATTCAAGGTGGGCCCACACCCGCCCGACAAGGGAAAGATTCTGGCCTTAGAGTCAGGCTTGTGCGCTGAATGGAGGTAATCTCCAGAGCAGCCGCCCCCATCTGCGTTTAGTCTCTCCAATGTAAAGGACATTGCAGCGATGCCAGCGATGCCCACACCCCATGAGTGAATCAAAAAGAATGCAGTATATTAAACTAGCAGATTGCTGTTTCACTTGGAAGGGGTGCTCAAAAGGGAGGGAAGGGAGGAGGTAAAAAGGCAGCTGTTACATCTCCCACACTTGCAGGCGTGGGTGCCATGGGAAGTTTCAGCATGACTGAGAGGTGGACCAGTGTGTCAGAGGAAATGGTCCTTCAGAATGCTTAATGTGGAGCAAAAGATGCCTTAGTGGCGGTGACATCACAGTGGAAGTGGCAGAAATAGTGGAGGGTGATGCACTGAATTGGGTTGAAAGGGGAGTACAAGAGGAACCCTATCATGGTTCTGGGAGGGAGGGGAAGGGGTAGGAGCAGAAGTGTGTGAAATGGAACAGATGCAGTTGGAGGCAATGTCAACCACAGTGGAATGGGGGAATCCTCGATTGAGGAAAAAAAATGTATCAAAAGCAATGACATGGGAGGCGGCATTTTCTGAACAGATGTGACAGAGAGGGAGAAACTGGCATTTGTTTGAGATGTTGGTCGAGTGATAAATATTGGCCATTAGAGACTGGAGAGCACCCAAAGCCTGTCTTGAATTAGAACCACGGGTTTTTTATATCCAGCTGAGTGTAGACATGGCCTTGGTTTAAGGTCTCATCCAAAAGACTGCACTTCCAACAGTGTAGCACTCCCGCAATCCCCAGCCTAGGTCATGTTTTTAAACTGAGATTCATGGTCAATAGCTGGCATTTGGGTTGAAAAAAATGCTTGCAGAGAACTGGTACACTGCTAAGATTCCATTTAGATAGGGAAATGTTTAATGGTGCTTAGGATCCATCAGATTCTGACATAATTTCAGAAATGGAGAACATTCAGCTAACTGAATAAATTTAACATTAACTTTGAAGTTCCTTCTTAGAACCATAATCTGATTTATCAGCAATAATTATGTTTGATGTCCATTTGAAACGTTAATAAAAATGTGTTAATTTAATAAGTGATAAGTTTTCTGAAGTACTCTGAGCTCTCAAAGGGAGTGTATAAGCCAAGCAGAGCCGTTATCTTAGAAACACTTGATACATCATTATTAAATTCCTCTGCGTGCTTCAGAGGTGAGTTTCCAGCCACATATCTGGGCCACCACCAAGACCACCTATTACCCAATGTAATATTGCCCAATGTTGCCTCTACCTCAGCTCTTCTGCTGCTGAACCCTTAATCAAAACCTTTGTTATCTCTAGACATGACTATTCCAATGCACTCTTGACTGACCTCCCACATTCCATCCTCCATAAACTTGAGGTCATCCAAAACTCTGTTGCCCATGTCCTAACTCACATCAAGTCCCATCGGCCCATCAGTCCTGTGCTCTCTGACCTACACTGGCTGCCAGTTAAGCAACACCTCGATTTTAAAATTCTCTTCCCTTTTTTCAACCCTCTCCATGGCCCTGCCCTTCCTTATCTCTCTGCTCCCTTCAGCCCAACAATCCTCCAAGATCTCTGCATTCGCTCAATTCTGGACTCTTGAGCATCCCCGATTTTAATTACTCCACTATTGTCAGCAATTACTTTAACTGCCAAGTTCTGGAATTTCCTCCCTAAATCCTTCTGCATCTCTACCTTTCTTGTCTCCATTTAGATGTTCCTTAGGAGCTATCTCTTTGACCAAGATGTTGGTCACCTGTCCTAATATCACCTTATGTGACTCGGTGTCAAATTCTGCTTTGATAACACTCCTGTGAAGTGCCTTGGGATGTTTTACCATGTTAAAGGTGCTATATAAATACAAATTGTTCTTGTCCTGCTTTTCTCATACAGGCGATGAAATCAGATTAACTTAATCTAGACAGCCTGTATAGTTCTGCCATTTGAACTTGTATGTTCATTAAGTCTGCTTTCTTGCCTGGTCACATTCAGTAACACCCCATTCACTGTCTAAATAAAAACATGCATGGGACAGGAATAGACAGCAAGCGAAAGGCTGTTTAAATGAATAACTTGCCCTATTTTCATTTCAAAGGGGCATTTATGAAAAAAGTCATACTTCAATCACACTTTCAATTTTTTATCTTGTATTTCCAAAACAACAAGACTTAAACTTCAAATTTAAGCCAGGCCATTCAGGGGTGATGTCAAGAAGCACTTCTTCACACAGAGCAGTGGAAATCTAGAACTCTCTCCCCCAAAAAGCTGGAGGACAATCGCAAATTTTAAAACTTAGATTGACATACTTTTGTTAGGAAAGGGTATTAAAGTTTAGGCTGGGTAGTTGAAGTTACACTATAGATCAGCCACCATCTAATTGAATGACCTAGAACAGGCTTGAAAGGCTGAATGTTCTACTCCCATTCCTATTTGAGTATTCAACAACTTGTGTCAATATCCCATTGTAAAAAAGGTCCCAAGGCAGAAACTGAACTGTCCCGGCCATATAATTATTATTTTATTTTTAAAACGGACAAGGCTTTACCTGGATTAGCCATGAGTCATACCAAAGGAATTTCTAACCTTCAGAAGCCAGCAGGGACCTGGTTATCTTTAAAGAGGTGTAATGCCCTCTGTTGACTGGCGACAAGCAAATCCCAAAATGCACCAACCCTATTTGCATTTCTAAGGCAGAGCTTCAGACAACAGAGGCGGTATGTCTGCAAAGGACAAGATTCCAGACCTGGGAAAATACATTGTTTGTCTAACACCCAGAAAAAGAAATGGGACATATGTCACATGACTGCCCCCCCCCCCCCCACCCCCCACCCCACCCCACCACCCCCGCAAGCTGCTGAAACCTGTAATATTGCCATGTGGAACTGAACCCAGGCAGTCTATCATTTTATCATCTAACAGGTAGCAGCAGAAAGAACTCTGTCTGGGTGAAGTGTCTGGCCCTCAAATACGCTGTGAACTACTGGAACATTGGAACTTCTGTATCTGTGCCTTCTAGACTAATTCATCTCCAAGTGCCTTCTTCCATTGTGGAAGTCCTCACTTCTGGAAAGTCAGATTGCACTGCAACAGCTTCAGACTGCTAACTTCTGAAAGAGTATACACCATTGGACTTTTGACTCTGGACTCACGCGAAACCATAACTCTTATTTTTATCCTGGTCTTGCCCTGTACCCCTTTCTTTATCTTATCCCTCTTTTATTGTATGAGTTCAAAAAAGGGCAGACATTGCGAAACCCCATTCCTGCATTTTGAGCGGGTGTAAAAGAAACCAACCCTCATATTTTGCCCTATCTCGAGTTTGCTGCAGGAGTTATTAATAGAGGATTGGATCACCCCAATCAGAAGGGTTGGGGAAAACCCACCACCACTTATAAAAGGGAGGAATCAGGAATCAAAAACACCTTTTTGTTTAGGGTTTGGGTAGTAAGAGGAGAAATCAGGACTGTTTAAATTAACCCTCCTCGTCCGTAACAGACTAAAGGAGATATTTGGAAAGGTGACCAAAAGCTTGGACAAAGAGGTAGGCGTTAAGGGCATCCTTAAATGAAGAAAGGAAAGGGTAGAGATTAATAAGTTTAGGGAGGGAATTCCAAAGAATGGCAAATCATAGAATCCTAGAATTATCCATTTAGAATTTTACAGCATAAAAGAAACTCTTTCAGTCCATCCTATCTCTGAAAGAGCTATCCAATTAGTTCTACTCCTCCTGTTCTTTCCCCATAGCCCTGCCCTGTTTTCCCCTTCAAATATTTATCCAATTCCCTTTTGAAAGCTAGCATTGAATCTGCTTCCATAGCCTTTTCAGTCAATTAATTCCAGACCTTAATAACTCACTGTGCAAAACAAAAATCCGCATCTTGCCTGTTTCTTTGTCCATCTTCTAACAGAAACTGCTGCTTCTTTATTCATTAAAATAGTTGAGTAGGTGAAGGCCAAGGTCATGAAGGGGTTTAAATTCAAGGATAAGAATTTTAAATTTGAAGTATTTGGCAACCTGGAGCCAACGTTGGGCAGTGAGGAGAGGAGTAATTGGTGAATGGCATAGGATACAAGTAGCAATGCTTAGGATGATCTAAAGTTTGCAGAGGGTGTAGAATGGGAGGCTAGAAGAAAGTGGACAAGTCAAGCTTAGAAGTGACAAAGACAAGAATGAGGGTTTCAGCAGCAGATGGGCTGAGGTGGGCGAGAAGGCAAGTGATCAAACAGAGCTGAAAGTGGGCGATCATTGTGATGGAGAAGGACCTCAGCTTGGGTTAGACATGAGCCCAAGGGTTCAAACTGTCTGTTTCAGGCTGAGAGAGTAGCAAAGGGACTCATTGGACCGTACCCCAGTGTGAATCTCAATCAATTGCGCCTGAGTATGAGTCTCCCATGAATCAGTCCATTCAGGACAAGAAGGGAGAAAAATGAGAGAACAATATTTGAATGACTCCTTTAACTAACCAGTGAGGAGAGAATGGGAAAATTCGATGTGGCAATGGATAAGTTAAAGATGGGGCTTACGCTGAATTTCTAATATTCTCTGGAAAGTCGACAGGCAGCATGTAGAAAAGTGGCTTTGATGATTGAAAATAGGTCATCGGCTGTCTGTGTCCTATCTGCTCCGACTGAGTAATTAAAGGCTGTCTATTGCTCTGCCCAACAATCAATAACACCTGTCAACATTGTAAGTGTCACTGCCTATACATTACATTTACTGTATTGTTTCACTATGCTGCTGGCTAACTGTTAAATGGTGCCACTGAGACGCAGTGTGAGGCGGGGACATAAGCATCGAGAAGCCTGGAGGCTACAGAAGGTATATTTGATCCCTTAGTGCTCATATATTTAGAGCTGGGCTATTGTTAATCATAAAGAAACAGCTCCCAAAACGATTGTATTCCACAACGATATAACAGCACCGCGTCTCCAAGACTGATTTAGACTTCATTACGTAATTTATTCATTAATGATATTGAATGTTTTATGTCAGCTGGAAAGTCAATACTGTGATGAAAACAATCAACTCTGAAGAGACAAGATTGTATGTGTTTTCATTCAATGTTTCTCCTCACACCTTTTGCTTTGCTGCAGTATGGCAGTAGGGTGCACCAGGTAACTCACCCAGGTGGTCATTTGTCACGTGAGAGCTAGTCTAAGGCATGAAAAGGACAATTTTCTGAATGTTTACCCCAGCACAGAGCTGCATCCTCTGGAAGCACATATCAACAACAACTTCCATTTGTATACGGCCTCAGTAAAACGCTCCATGGGGCTTCACAGGAGCATAATAAGACTGAACTTGGCACTGAGTCACATAAGGAGACAGGACAGGAAACCAAAAGCTTGGTCAATCAGGAGTTCAGGACAAAACTATCTCACGGAGTCAATGAACTCTGGCTAAGCCTGTTCCCTGCTTCCCTCCAAGTCCACCCTTTTTTTGTACATCACCTAACAGCATTTTGTGACAAGCTACACAAAATTCAATTGTTGTTGTTATCACCTTCTATTCTGCCACAACAAACCAGCAATTCATAAGCCCACAGGGCAATGGAAAAAATGTTCTCTGTTCAATCCCTTGGGGTTAAATTACTGACAGTAATAGAAATAACCACTGTGTTTTCTGAAGGTAGCAGTTTGAAAGTTGTGTGCTTTACAGGAGTATTGTCAAGCATGCTGTGATATGAACGGCTCATTTATTTAGAGGCTGTGTGGGCTTTCTCAATGATTGGACAGAGAACAAAATTATATTGTCACTAGCTACATCCTGAGAGATGTTGGGTAACCAAGTGTTACGCTAATTCGATTAGACAACTACAATGCATTGTATGATGAGTGACGCAGGTCTGCACTCCCTCATTAGGCTTGTTTTCGGAGCAATATAACTTAGAAATTGATAAGCAAAGGCAAGTAGGTGATGCCACAGAGTAAGACAAGGGTAGGCACTGAGAAATGGGTATTTATACCCGTCAAGAACCGCACCACCATCCCAGTGCAACACCCTTCCCCCAGCCCCAACCACCATCCACCTCCAATAGGCAAGAAACATGAGCACATAATCCAGGCCATCACTATACCTGTACAGCACTGATGGAGTGCTGGTCTGTGGGAGGTGCCATTATTCTGATGACGAGATGGTAAACTGCAGCCTAGCCTGCCCTCTCAGGTAAACCCAAAAGATCTCATGGCCACTATTTTGAAGAAGAGCAAGCGAGTTCCCCCTTCAGTGTCCTAACCTATATTTATCCCTCAACCAGCATCACTAAAACAGATTATCTGCTCATTTATTCCATGGCTGCTGTTGGGATCTTGCTGTGCACAATTTGGCTGCCATGTTTCCTACATTACAACAGTGACCATGCTTCAAAAAGGATTTAATTGGTCTTAAAGGGCTGTGGAACATCCCAATGTGGTGAAAGGCACTATGTAAATGAAGTTCTAAGGTTTATGAAGCCTCAAACACCCAGGGCAGGATTTTCCGGCCCCACCAGCTGCCAAGATCATCTGGTTCTGCTGAAAGTCAGTGGGCTTTTGGCTGGGTTGCTGCATTGCCCGTGGTGGGTCCCGCCATGGCAAGGCCGGAAAATCTTGGCCTCAGTGCACAAAGGAAATTGAAGCATGGATTGGCCTGGATGGACATGCCTCGATAAGAGTTCCCAGTGGGACAGCTGCTTTGTACAGTTAGTTATGGCTCTCGTTCATTGCAGGGCATCCTACACTTCAAGAACAAATTGCATTTATATAGGGCTCTATAGAATGCTCTTGATTTAGTTTTTTAGAGCAGCATGTTCTGGAACCAGAGATCAGGTTTTATTAGACTTGGTATTGTGTAATGTGACAGGATTAATCAATGACCTCAGAGTGAAGGTATCCCTAGGTAGCAGCAACAACAATATGATTGAATTTTACACCCAGTTTGAAAGGGAGAAGAGTGGGTCTGAGACTAGTATTTTAAACTTAAATAAGAGCAACTATGTGGGCATGAGAGCTGAGCTAGCTGAAGTGAACTGCGACACTAGGCTAGGGGATAGATCCATAGAGACGCAGTGGTAGACATTTAAGAAGATATTTCAGAAGACTCAGAATAGGTACATTCTTACTATAAAGAAAAATTCTAAGGGGAGGACCCACCATCCGTTGTTAACTATAGAAGTTAAGGAAAGCATCAAACTTAAGGAAAAAGCATATAACTGCGCAAAGATGAGTGGTAGGTCAGATGATTGATCAGAATATAAAGAATGATGAAAAGTTAATCAGGAGAAAGAAATTAATGTATGAAAGGAAGCTAGCTAGATGTAAAAGAGATAGCAAGAGTTTCTACAGGTATTTAAAATGAAAAGAGTAAATAAATTGAGTGTTGTTCTTCTAGAGAATGAGATTGGGAAGTTAATAGTAGATAATAAGGAAATGGCAGACGAAATGAACAAATATTTTGCTCCTGTAGTTCACTATAGAGGAAACAAAAACATTCCAGTAATAGCTGTAAATCAGGAGGTGGAAGGGAGAGGGGAACTTGGTGAAGTTACAATCACTAGGGAAGTGGTACTGCACAAACTGATGGAGCTGTGAGCTAACAAGTATCCGGGTCCTGATGGATTTCATCCTGGGGTCTTAAAATAGGTGGCTAATGAGGTAGTAAATGTGTTGTTGTTAATTTTCCAAAATTTGGTAGATTCTAGAAAGGTTCCAGCAGACTGGAAAGTAGCAAATATAACCCCACTATTCAAGGAGGGAGGGAGGCAGAAAATAGGAAACTGTAGGCCAGTTAACTTGACATCTGTCATGGGGAATGTGTTGGAATCGATCATTAAGGAGATTACAGCCAGGCACTTAGAGAAACTCAAAGTAATCAGGAAGAGCCACCATGGTTTTATGAAAGGGAAATCAAGTTTAACCAATTTATTAGAATTCTTAGGAGACGTTACATGTGATGTGGATAAAGAGGAGCCTGTAGACATGCTGTACTTGAATTTCCAGAAGGCATTTGATAAGGTGCCACATCAAAGGTTATTGCGACAATAAAAGCTCATGGTGTAGGGGGTAACATATTAACATGGATAGAAGATTGGCTGGCTGGTAGAAAGCAGAGAGTATGCATAAATCGGCCTTTTTTTAATTGGCAGAATGTAACAAGCAGAGTCCCACAGGGGTCTGTGCTGAGGCCTCAACCTTTTACAATTTATATCAATGGCTTAGATGAGGGCAGTGAAGACATGATAGCTACGTTTTCAGATGACACAAAGATAGATAGGAAAGTATCTTGTGAAAAGGACATTAGGAAGTTGCAGACGGATATCAATAGGTTGAGTGTGTGGGTAAAAATCTGGCAGATGGAATATAATGTAGCAAAATGTGAAACTGTTCACTTTGGTAGGAAGAATAAAAAAGCAGAGTATTATTTAAATGGAGAAAGGCTGCAGAATTCTGAGGTGCTCTAGTGCATGAGTCACAATGCAGATACAGCAAGTAATTAAGAAGGCTAAAGGAATGCTATCCTTTATTTCAAGGGGAATTGAACATAAAAGTAAGGATATTATGATTGAGTTATACAAAGACGTTGGTGAGATCACATCCAGAAAATTGTGTGCCGTTTTGGTCTCCTTATTTAAGAAAGGGTGTAAATGCACTGGGGGCAGCTCAGAGGAGGTTTACTAGATTGGTACCTGAAATGAGCGGGTTGTCTTATGGGGAAAGGTTATACAGACTGGGCTTGTTTCCACTGGAGTTTAGAAGAGTGAGGGGTGATTTGATTAAGGTATATAAGATCCTGAATGGTCTTGACAAGGTGGACGTGGAAAGAATGTTTCCTCTGGTAGGTGAGTCCAGAACTAGGGGGCACTGTTTTAAAATTAGGGGTCACCCTTTTAGGGCAGAGGTGAGGAGAAATCTTTTCTCTCAGAGGATTGTGCAACTTTGGAACTCTGCCTCAGCAGTGGAGACGGGGTCATTGAATATTTTTAAGGCAGACGTAGACAGGTTCTTGTTAGGCAAGGGAATCAAAGATTATTGGGGATAGATGGGAATGTAAAACTTGCAACACAAACAGATCAGCCATGATCTTATTGAATGGTGGAGCAGGCTCGAGGGGCTGAATGGCCTACTCCTGCTCCTATATCGTATGTTTGTATGTTAACATAGTAAAACATCCCAAGGCACTTCACGGGAGCAATTATGAGACAAAATTTGATATTGAGCCACATTTGGAGATCTTAGGACAGACTACAAAAAGCTTGGTCAAAGACATAGGCCGGGATTTTCCCTGCCCATCAGCATTGAGTGTGTTTGGTGGTATATTGTCTACTCGGGAATATGGCGAGAAGGCCAAAAATTGGTTTCACAACGCCCTGAAACCAGTTTGCAATCGGACACTCCACTCACATTCCCTGCCATCAGACGCTGGGAGCCTCATAGCGATACATCATGATATCATTATAAGGCCAGACCGCCGGACTCATCTCCCACGTCAGATCATCCGCCCACGCTGATGTGTTCCACAACAGCATATATAAGTCATGCGCTTGGTGGGCTCCATTTCGTTTGAGACTTCAAGGTTTATTTGCCTCCCTTGCTTTGGTCAGCACTCAGTCATCAACGCCAGGCTTCACAGACAGCACCACATCATTTTTAGGGAGGTTCATGGTAGGTGGCTTTTCAACAGCTGCAGGGCAAGGTCTTGCTTGGGGAAGGGGGAGAAGTGGCCTCAGGCAAGCGAAGAGGCTGCAGGACGAGGGCTGTACTAGGCACATATGGTATCCCAGGGGGCACATGTTAATCTGTGCAAGTGGACTCAAGATAGTGAGGGCTGAGGAGGCAGTCTCCAGAGGAGATGAGGCCAGATGGAGATATGAGGGTATGTGTGTGAGAATGGGTGGTGATGCCCCTTGAGCTGGCAGTGAGCAAGATGCCAGTGAATATGTGATGGGCTTGAGTGTGTGAGTTTAGAGTAAAGAGATGGTGGCCATACCCTGGCTGCACGGATTAGATCATTCATCCTCTATCTCCATTGGATGGCCAACCTCTTCTCAGCGGCATTGGCACTGAGCACCGCAGCCTTCACCTACCAAGCCGGAGTGGTAATGTTGCTGCCCCTCCTGTGGCCAGAGCGGGGGTAGATGACATCACAGCGGGGCTTCCACGAAGTCCAAAAGGCACTCACGGTCTTCAATCCTCTTGCCTTTCGGGGGCCATGTCTTCTTTGCTGCACTGAGCGGGGCTGGACTTTAAATGTGGTGCCTGGCGTGATGAAGCTGTGAGGTGACGGCATGGTGGGCAAATGAGAGCCAGCCCACTATGGAAACGGTGTGTTTCCCGGGAATGGATCAAAAATGTGGTGGGTTTGGGCGATGAGGCGCGAAAGCTCACCATTGCGGCCAGCAGGTAAAACATCGTTTCATCCACCCGCTAGCGGACTTAGTGCAAATCTGGGACAATTCTGCCCATATATATAAAAGCATCTTAAAGAAGGAAAGGGAGGCAGAGATGTGAAGAGGTTTGGGAGGAGAACCTCAACTCAAACCAGCACCCTTGCCATGCCCACCTCCCCCAACCCCCCCAACCGCCCCCTCCCCTTACCAACACACACACACACACACACACACACACACACACACACACAAACAATTCAGTGCTGTCTGTTTAATTTCCATTCCTGATGCTGCGTGAGAATTGGTGAAAATTCATATTCTGGTCTAATGTGCTGTTATGTTTAATCTGTTGCATTTTCCCCGGCTGCAGATGATCAATATATTAATCACTTAAATTTCCAAAGCAATGACATCTCTCTTCAATTGGTCAAGTGTCTTGTAGACAACATGAGTCATCTAATTGACCATTTAGCTGCAGAAGTCAGATTAACTTGTGGTATGTTTCTTTGTACGTAAGGGCAGTCACAAATTGAATTAAGCTCCCTCCGGTTTGCTACCTTAATTAAAAGAAAATGAATCTTGTCTGTAATGCAAAACCAAATAATGCTTCAATTCTGCATTGTGTGTTTGACTCTGACAAATGTAAGCCTCTCAATATAAAAATGTGGATGGCTATATCCGTATTGTGTTTTTTCACATGGTGCCTCGTAAGAAAGATGTTGCAGGCTGATTAACAGGCCAGGTGTGAACGCTTCTTCCACGGCTGCAATCATCTTTATATCAACTGATAAGGAGGACGATAGCCCTATTAGGGATGGGAGGGTTTATATGCTCCCTCAACCTGAATGGATCGGGTGGGGGCACAGTGGGATCGGTGCAGTGTCACCCACACGCCCACATATACTGGACTTGAAAATCCCACTGGATGTCAACCTCTGAATTCAGAGACCAAGTTAAGTCTACCTGCCAACATTCATCAGATGACAGAGTCTCCCAACCAAAGAGAAAAACCACCACAGCAAATCAGGAAAGTGGAAAAGCAATGTTCCAAAGTTTCAGGAATGTGTCCGTCATCAGAACTAATGAACGTACCCACACAGGATCTCATCTAATTATGTTCCCGCCTCACAAATGCTTACTCCCCCACGATACATTTCCAGTGTTTTCTGTTTTAGTGAAATGTCCCTATTGGAATATTAGGCCCAAGCCCAATAATGTCAGCAATGACTCAGTGTAGCACTCTGACGTCTGAGTCAGAAAATCATAGGTTCAAGTCCCACTCCAGAGACTTGAGCCCATAATTTAGATTGACGCTCTCAGGACAGTACTGAGTGAGTGCTGTGCTGAAAAAAGGCTCAGTCCTTCAGACAACACATTTAACCAATGCCCTGTCTGCCCTCTCAAGTAAAGGTGAAAGATCCCACAGCACTATTCGAAGAAGAGCAGGGGAGTTCTCCCAGTGTCCTGCCCAATAATTATCTCTCAGCCACCGTCACTTAAACAGAAGTGAGATAAATCTTTTTTGTTAATGTGATTTTTTTGCACATTTTACAAAAGTGGCTCCATTGCACTTCAATCACAGTCCACTGCCTTTGCATTACTTTGGGGTCTTGTGAAAGGTGTTATTTAAATGCCAAGTTAAACAGAAATGAGATAAATCATTATTTTTTTAAGTGACAGTGGCTGAGAGATAATTATTGGGCAGGACACTGGGAGAACTCCCCAGCTCTTCTTCGAACAGTGCCATGGGATCTTTCACCTCTATTTGAGAGGGCAGACAGGGCCTGGGTTAAATGTGTTGTCCGAAGGACTGAGCCTTTGTCTTCAGACCATCAGGGGAATGGCTTTCTCTGGATACTGACAGCCATGTTGATTACCAGTGCTCAAAAGATTTCCTCCAGTCTGTGTTGCTGGCACGTTTGTTTGTGGTGTCTTTACACTTAGAAGCCCAAGGAGATTGATCCCCACTGTTTCCTTCACTGTGGTAAAAGCATACTCCATTACAGAACTGTGTATCTGTGATTAGCAAGCTGTGCAGCGACTGACAGCTCTGGGAGGTTTCTAGAATGAATTATGCGTCGCTTTTTCATGGAGTTGTGAATATATGATACCACCGCTTTATTAGAGCTTCTGGTAAGAGCTGACCATTAATGGCTTTTTTGCTTTACTCTTCCTCCCTCCTTTAAGATAATTCCTCTTCACTGGTTTACAGCTCCACTGTCCCTCCCCCACCATCATCTCCCAACAGTTAGTCTTTCTGCACCAGCCGATGTAGGGAATGGGTTTCTCAAGCTAATCCTGCATCCTGCCTAAGATAGGCTTTGTCCGTGATTTAGTGTCACATCAAGAGAAGCCCATCTGTTCACCACATCAGTCCCACCCCAGGGCTGGAACACAAAACTCAAGGCTGACACACCAGTGCAGTTCTGAGGGAGCACTGCACAGTTGGAGGTAGCATCTTTCTGATGAGATGTTAAACTGAGGCCCCATCTGTCTGCTCTGGTGGATGGAAAAAATCCCATGGCACTTTTTGAAGAAGAGCAGGGGAGTTATCCCCTGTGCCTCAATCAACATCACAAAAATCAGAATATCTGGTTATTATCTGCTGCTCGTGCAAGTTTTCTGTGTGCATGTTGGCTGACCTGTTCCCTACATTACAAAAATGGCTACACTTCAAAAAAGTGCGCCATTGGCCGTTTGGGCCTTTGAAACATCCAGTGGTTGTGAAAAGCACTATTTAAATGCAGGCCATTCTTTGATTTTTTTTCAGGTTATCTCAAAGCATTTTTAAAGATCACATTGGAACAAGAGTAGATGAAAACAGCCCTTCCAACATTTAATTAGATCGTGGCTGATCTGTATCTGAACTCCATTTACCCATCTTTGTTTCAAATCCCTTGATATTCCCACCCAAAAATAAATCAATCCTATCAGTCCAGAAAATTTCAGTTGATCCCTATCATTCATAGACTGTTGTGGGAGAGCTTTTGAGGTTTCCACTCGCCTTTTTCTATAACTAATGGATTAGTTTTTAATTTTCCATTATATAAACAATCGGGAAGCAGCAAGGTCCCATAACTATCAGTTGAGATGAATGTTCCTGGTTGTGGGAGCAACTTTACCCAGGACGCCAGGATAACTTCCCAATCCTTTTCAAAAGCAACAGAATGCATGGCCAAGCAGACTGGACCTCAGTTTAACATCTCCTCTAAAAGGCTGCAGTTGCCCAATATCCTACAGAAGCATGCATGGAAACACTGCAGAAACACCTGGTTATCCCGGGCCTTTGAACTTTCTATCAGTTATGGAAGGAGATGGGAAGAAGCAGTATGGACATTTCCACACCTCCAACATTATTAATGCACTATAGCATCAATCTAATTTATATTCTCAACTTGCAGGGTGGGGCATGAACCAACAACGTTCCTATTTTGAGACAAAGGCTCCATCTTGATTCAGTGGTTTCACATAGTTTAAGCTGATACACTGGTGTCAATGCCTGAGGGAGTGCTGCACTGTCAGAAGTGCCGTCTGTCAGATGAGATATTAAACTGAGGCCCTGTCTGCTCTCTCATCAATGTTCCCGCTAAGGAAGTATTACCATGTAGGCCTTGTTCCATGACCATGTGCTGAGGGCACATAAACAAATTTAAAGGGACTGCACACTGGAAAAAATTCTCCGCGCACAACAACTACATTTTAATGGGAACGTTGCTTCTCAGTCAGAGGTAAAGTAGCCCGCAGCCACTATTTCACATAAGAGTAGGGGAATTCTCCCTAAAGTCCTGACCAATATTTCTCCCTCTACCAGTATGAATAAAAAGACAGATGATTGGTCATTAGCTCATTAGACTTTGTCAGAGCTTGCTGCGCACAAATTGGCAGCCATGTTTCCATCTTTGTAATGGTGATTACGTTTCAAAAGTACCTCATCAGTTGCAAAACACTTTGGATGTCCTGAGATCATAAAAGGCACTATATAAATAAAAGAATTCCTTCTTTCAAAGTGTTACTTTGAGTAATTGATCTATTTCTATCATTCTATGCCAGTTCTCTGCATGACTTTTTCATTCTATTTCTTTATTCTCTTCTGGTTTTCCTTATTTCTCCTCTCTTTCTAATTTTTCTTTCTACCTCTTTCCTTCTCTGTTCTTTGTCTCTTAACTATTATTGTTTGTCATATGTCTCCTTATTATTGCTCTTTTGATCCCTGCTTCTGTCTCTTTCCTTGTTTATCTCTCTGCTCATCTTTACATCTTTCTCTCAGTGTTCCTCTTACTCAATTTTTTTTATTCACAGTATCTCCTCTCTCTCTCTCCCATTCTGTCTTTCCCTTCTGTACTGTCAGCCTTTGTTTTCTCTTTGCTCTCTCCTACTTTCACGTTTTCCTTTTGCAATATCATTCGCTGCCACATTTAAAAGTGAAATCTTGAAGACCTGCTCTTCTTGAATTGTGTCCAACAGCAGCAACAGGGAATTGGCCACCTGGGTCCAGCAATAAAGCACAATACAAGATATTGCTACATACACTTGGATTGCTTGAATCTGGAAACCACATAAAGAACACACATTGAAATTCTTATGGTAATTATTTAGCTGAAGATTGGATAAACATCTTTACCAACCAGCTGCCTGAAAATTTCTAATAGGTGGCCATGTACTAAAAAAAAGTTTTTCTATTATATTGAAAATATCTTGTGCAAATGGATTATTTCTTGTGACGTGCTTTGAATGATTAACTACTGCTAGATATTCTTAGGCAATAAAAAGGAGGATATCAAATTACCTACTTAGGTCATGGCTACCATCCAGCTTAGAGATTCAAGGCAGCTATGTAGGCTAATAATCGCTCAATTCCTCAATTGAAATCAGTGCTAAGTGACTGTTGCCGTGTGATGCAGCAGAGATTGAGATACAGAAAGAGAGAGATGAATGCAAAATCAGAACACAGCCAGCCTGTCACAGAAAAGTTGTTGTTTCTTTTTGCTTCTTAAATATGAGTGAATCTTTTGCCCATCAAGGTGGGGTATGTCTATGTTTGAGGGAATAATGTTCATAGTTTCAGTACAGTGTAGATTAGATGAAGAGTAGCCCTATCTCTACTCTGCACCAACAGTTTTTTTTAGTCCTGATCTCAAAAGAGGATCCCCTACTGCATCAACAGTTCCATCACTTTCAATGACCATTCATATGATTTTTTCAGAACAACCAACAACTATTTGCATTTACATGGTGTCTTTAATGTAGTAAAACATCCAAGGCACTTCACAGAAGTGTAATCATACAAAAAAATGGTACCATGCCAAAGGTAGAAAGATACTAAGACAGGTGAAGAAAAGCTTGATCAAAGCAGTAGGTTTATGGAGCATCTTAAAGGAAGAGAGAGATGGAGAGCCAAGAGAGGTTTATGGAGTGAAATCTAGAACTTATGGCCTAAGAGAGTAGTATGGTGAATGAAGAGATGGAGAAGATGTAAGAGTTAGGGTAGTGCAGAATTGGAGAAAGTGACAGGGGTAGAGATGGGGCCTGGCCAAGCAGTGGTTTAAGTATGAGGATGAGAATTTTAGAATCAAAGCATTGAAGGGCTGAGGAACCAGTGTGGATCAGCAAGCAAAGGGGAAGCTGGGTGAATGGAACTGGATCCACATTAGGATATACAAGATTGCCAGTTAGTTTCACATTATGTGCAGTGGGGCCTGGGCCTATACTTACTGGGAAATGTGTTGAAGTTGCCATGTAAAATTCGCTTTACCTTGGGCACATTCAGCTGACAGAGGCAGTGAAGGTTTCAATCCCATTGGTTAAGTTTGGATCAGAACTACCCAAAATCGGTCGGTAGAAGGGTTATTCCTCTGAGACTGGGGTTTTGGCATCTTCCTTATGTATGACAGCCCTAATAATAGGAATCAAAACAGAAAACGCTGCCAGTGCACAATTTGTCAATCAGCGCCTGAAAAGAAAGGTAAATGATTGTTTTAGGTGAAAGATTATATTGACCTTTGAGGGGTGCTGTGTAGATTCACTGTATGAAACCAGGGTTTAAAGGGTTAAGTTACAAGGGGAGGTTGTGTGAACTTCATTTGTGTTCCCTTACATTTAGAAAATTGTGGGATGGCCTAATTGTTACTGTTAAAAATGATAAAGGGATTCGTTAGACAAACTATTTCCTCTGATGGAAGAGTCCAGAACAAGGGGCCATAATCTTAAAATTGGAACTAAGCTGTTCAGGAGGGAAACCAGAAAACACTTTTTCACATAAAGGGTCGTGGAAACCTAGAACTTTCTCCCTCAAAATGTTGTCAATGATGGGGGATGATCAAAATTCCCGACTCAGAGTGATTGATTTTTTTTTTGTTGGTTAGAGGTATCAGGGGTTGGAACAAAGATGAGTAAATGGAGTTGAAGTGCAGGTCAGCCATGATCTAATTGAATGGTGCCAACAAGTGGGGTGGAATGACCTCTTCCTGTTTCTATCTTCCTATGTAATCCTTTACCAGAAGTGTTCTGTTCACAAGATAGACATGGCTGAGGAATACCATTTGCCCCATTTGATTTCATTCATTCAGAAAACTGATCATACACCCATCCCAAGCATCCAGTTATGATTCATATGTAAAAAGTCTGGCTTAATATGGTATTTATCATCCTACCTGAAAGCTTGTTCCTGGTGGGTTTTTATTTGCTGAAGACTTCTTGACAATTTCCCTTTCACCAAAACTTACACCTAGTCCTACCATTATGGCTTTGTTTGAAGCAACATTCTGATTTGCTTTGTCCTTCCTGTTTACTATCTCCACTAATCCTACCCTCTCATTCACCTTCTCACTGGGCCACTCAACCTATCCATCCCCATTTTTCCCATCATTTCCCAACATTGGGCATCACGCTCTCCTGAATGCCTACAATTCAGAGTTTGTACACTCGTTTGCGACTCGAGGATTAGAAATGCCCACAATCAAGTTGGGGGGGGGGTGGGGGGTCACAACCAGGGAATTGAATTAAATTTCTCAGGTTTCCAGCATTTGCATTATTTTTCTGACTGAGGATAGATACTGAGAGAATGTTGCCTTTGGCTGGAAAATCTACAGTGAGCCTCAGAGTAAGGAATCGGAAACTTAGAACTGAAATGAGGAGAAATTTCTTCACTCGGGAGGGTCGTGAATCTTTGGAATTCTATATTGCAGAGAGTTGTAGATGCCCAGTCATTGGCTATATTTAAGGCTGAGATTGATAAATTTTGGGGTACTAAGGGAATCGAGGATATGGGGAGTGGACAGGAAACATGGGGTTTAAATAGAAGACCAATATTGAATGACAAAGCAGACTTGAGGAGTCACATGGTTTACTCCTGTTCCTCACTCTTACGTTCTAGAGAGAGAGTTGAGTAACATGATCAGTAAGGACTTTCATTTCTGGAACCCCATTATCATAACTGCATTACTTTATCAAGGAATAGCCCCACAACCTTGAAGTAAGATTTTTTTTTATTTGTTCATTGGATATGGGTGTTGCTAGGGAGGCCAGCATCTATTGCCCATCCAGAATTGCCCTTAAGAAGATGGTGGTGTGTTGCCTTCTCTGACTGCTGCAGTCCTTGTGGTGTAGCCTCTTACTGAGTCTAATAGTTTTACCTGTACAGGTGAAATAAGAAACTAAACAACAAATCGGGAGCAAAATCCCATTCGTTAACATTCCTTCCCTTGATGAGTACAAGGACCATTGAAAACAAATTATAAAGCTGAAATTTGTCAACATGTCAGTAACCCACAAATGTTACAAAGACTATTAAGAGAGTCAGAGGCTTTTACCGCATGACTGTGGGTCCCTACCAGATGATTAATGAGGCAGACTACAGGACAAGAGGAGACAAGGTCACCTTAGATCACTGGGGATATACTGCAGCTGAACAAAAATCACTCTTTGTGGCAATCTGCACCAGAAGTAACAATGCTTCTGCCGCCTGAGATTCAGTCGAAAGAAGAGAGTGTGACATAAACGGCCATACATTAGAAAAGCTACTGCAAGTAGCAAACACGCAGATACACATGCACTTACGTAGATCTGTATATACATGCCCAGATAAATGTACACACACACATCTGGCATATTCATCACCTTTAAAGTGTCTCACATGTAAAATCTGCATCACATTTCCAACTTAGTGTGCTGTAGTATAACACTGTGGCTGTGCAGCCAGGCCGTCGACTTAGCTGGATTCATGCTCCAGTTGTGGGATCCCAAGTCTTACATAATTTCTGGTGATGCTTGTTTCAAAGGGTCGGCTGTCTAGTCCTGAGATTTACTCAGGTGGCCGTGAACTTTTGGAATTCTCTACCCCAGAGAGCTTTGGATACTCAGCTGCAAAGTATATTCATTGGTGACATTGGTAGATTTTTGGGCACTACGGGATTCAAGAAATATGAGGATAGTGAGGGAAAGTGGAATTCAGATGGAAGATCAGCCATGATCATATTGAATGGTAGATCAGGCTTGAGGGGCTGAATGGCCTACTCCTGCTCCTATTATGTTGCTAGGATTGGCTCAATTTTCCCATTTATAGATGGCTGTAAAGGAAAATGAATAAGATATGAAAACCAACCAATAAATAAGGGGCATATTAAGCTGAAAAGTAACAAAGAGACCTGTTGTGAGGTGTTGGCCTAGTTCGGTAGGTCTTATTAAGGTATTAGTAGTCTTAGGTCATTCAACAGTAAGTATTTATTAACTACTAGAAACTATTCATAAGTACAGTAAAGATCCAAGCAAGGAGCTGTCTCCATGCTTTCTTCCACACACGGCTCTGTCCAACACTACACTGATCCCTATGTATGGATCATGTGTTCTCTTACATCACTGGGTGAGCGGTGTTGCACTCAGTCCCATGTTAACCCTTTATATGCCAGACCCTTATACTACAAAAGCAATTTGCCTCTAATTTCCCTCAGCACGTGCCTGTTTTTCCCAATCAGGTTTTGTGGAATAGGCCACAATAATCCCAGAATAATATGTTTTGGTAGCTTCTGACTTTAACATCAATTGAAATAAGAATGGGGAAAGATGTAAAGCATCACCCATTTTACATTATTGCATAAAGTCAAGATCTATCTCATTGTGCATCACTTAGCATAAAGCTCCTGTCCTTATATAACAGCATTTCTTCTAACTCAATTCCAGCAACACTCAAGAAGCTTGACACCATCCAGGACAAAGCAGCCACTTGATTGACACCCCATCCACATACATTCACTCCCTCCATCACCAACACGCAGTAGCAGCAGTGTATACCATCTACAAGATGCACTGCAGGAATTCACCAAGGCTCCTTAGACAGCACCTTCCAAACTCATGCCCACTAACATCTAGAAGTACAAGGACAGCAGATACGTAGGAATGCCACCACCTGGAAGTTCCCCTCCAAGCCTCTCACCATCCTGACTTGGAAATATATCGCCGGTCCTTCACTGTCACTGGGACAAAATCCTGGAAATCCCTCGCTAACAGCACTGTGGCTGTACCTACACCACATGGACTGCAGCAGTTCAAGAAGGCAGCTCACCACCATCTACTCAAGGGCAGTTAGGGCTGGGCAATAAGTGCTAGCCTAGCCAGTGACGTCCAAATCCCATGAATGAATAAAATAACTCAGCACTAAGTAATGTGTTAATGTAGTGTTAATATTATTACTGCTTCTTGAAATGCTTTAGCAATTCTCCACTGAAGATTTGATGCCCATTATTATAAAATTATACTATTATCTTTCACAGACATCAGGGAAATGCATGACGCTGTGGGGGGAAGGATGGGGCCTTGGGTATTTCATTGAATATAGGAAATTTCAACATTGCTGAAATAACCTTCGACCCTCAGCATTGTTCACTGTAACCCACCCTCATGCCTCCCAATTCTGGTCCAATAACAGGCACCTCAATATTCATATCAGCCTAGATCATGATATCTTGCTCACCTGGTTCCCTTGACTCTCCAACTCTATAAAAAAAAACAAATGGCAGAACATCCTAGGGAGTGGGTGTGCAACAAAGGTTTGCTCCGTTGGTTCCTGGGATGAGCGGATTGTCCTATGAGGAGAAATTGAGTGTGCCAGGGGCAGAATTTTACAGCCCCTCCCATCATTGGATTTTCTAGTCCTGCCAAAGTCAATGGACTTTTCACAGGGCTGTAAAATTCAGCCCTAGGCCTATTTTCACTGGAGTTTAGAAGAACAAGCGGTGCTCTTATTGAGACATATATAATTCTTAATGGTCTTGAGAAGGTAGATCTTGAAAAGAATGTTTCCTCTAGCTGGGGAACCTAGGACACAGGGTCACAGTCTTAAACCATAAGACCATAAGACATAGGAGCAGAAATTAGTCAGATCCCCCCTCATCCTTCTAAAGCCCATTGAGTCTGCTCCGCTATTCAATCATGACTGATAGGTTTCTCAACCCCATTCTCCCGCCTTCTCCCCGTAACCTTTGATCTCCTTACCAATCAAGAACCTATCTATCTCGTTCTTAAATATATTCAATGACCTGGCCTCCACAGCCTTCTGTGGCAATGAATTCCATAGATTCACCACTCTCTGGCTAAAGAAGTTTCTCCTCATCTCTGTTCTAAAAGGTCTTCTTCCCTTTACTCTGAGGCTGTGCCCTCGGGTCCTAGTCTCTCCTACTAATGGAAGCATCTTCCCCATGTCCGCTCTATCCAGGCCTTTCAGTATTCTGTAAGCTTCAGTCAGATCCCCCCTCATCCTTCTAAACTCCATTGAGTATAGACCCAGAGTTCTCAAACATTCCTCATATGTTAAGCCTTTCATTCCTGGGATCATTCTCGTGAACCTCCTTCCTGAGATACAGGGCCCAAAATTGCTCACCATATTCTAAATGTGGTCTGACCAGAGCCTTATAAAGCCTCAGCAGCACATCCCTGCTTTTATATTCTAGTCCTCTTGAAATAAATGCCAACATTGCATTTGCCTTCCTAACTACCGACTCAACCTGCAAGTTAACCTTAAGAGAATCCTGGACTAGGACTCCCAAGTCCCTTTGCACTCCAGATTTCTGAATTCTCTCCCCATTTAGAAAATAGTCTATGCCTCTATTCTTCCTACCAAAGTGCATGACCTCACACTTCCCCATCTTGTATTCCATCTGCCACTTTTTTGCCCATTCTCCTAACTTGTCCAAATCCTTCTGCAGCCTCCTTGCCTCCTCAATACCACCTGTCCCTCCACCTATCTTTGTATCATCTGCAAACTTAGCCAGGATGTCCTCAGTTCCTTCGTCTAGGTCATTAATGTATAAAGTGAAAAGTTGTGGTCCCAACACTGACCCCTACGGAACTACACTAGTCACCGGCCGCCAGCCGGGTAAGGACCCATCCCTTATCCCCACTCTCTGCCTTCTGCCAGACAGCCAAACTTCTTTCCATGTTAGTACCTTGCCTCTAACACCATGGGGTCTTATCTTACTGAGCAGCCTCCTGTGCGGCACCTTGTCAAAGACCTTCTGGAAGACCAAGTAGTTAACATCCATTAGCTCTCCTTTGTCTAACCTACTCATTACCTCCTCAAAGAATTCTAACAGATTTGTCAGGCATGACCTCCCCTTGATGAAACCATGCTGACTTTGTCCTATTTTACCAAGCACCTCCAAGTATTCTAAAATCTCATCCTTAATAATGGACTCTAAAATCTTACCAATGACCGAGGTCAGGCTAATCGGCCTGTAATTTCCCGTCTTTTGCCTCATTCCCTTCTTAAACAGGGGGGTTACATTAGCGATTTTCCAGTCCTCTGGGACCCTCCCTGACTGGAGTGATTCCTGAAAGATCGCCACTAACGCCTCCACTATCTCTTCAGCTATCTCCTTCAGAACTCTGGGGTGTAATCCATCTGGTCCAGGTGATTTATCCACCTTCAGACCTTTCAGTTTTCCTCGCACCTTCTCCTTGGTAATGGCCACCATACTCACCTCTGCCCTCCCGACTCTCTTGAACTTTGGGGATGTTACTCATGTCTTCCACCGTGAAGACTGACACAAAGTACCTATTCAGTTCCTCCGCCATTTCTTTGTTCCCCACTACTGCTTCTCCAGTGTCATTTTCCAGTGGCCCAATGTCCACTTTTGCCTCTCTTTTACCCTTTATATATCTAAAAAAAACTCTTGAAATCATCTTTTATATTACTGACTAGTTTACCCTCAGATTTAATCTTCTCCCTCCTTATTTCTTTTTTAGTTGTCCTCTGTTGGTCTTTGTAGGCTTCCCAATCCCCTGGTTTCCCACTGCTCTTCGCCGCATTGTATGCTTTCTCTTTAGCTTTTATGCTGTCCCTGACTTCCCTTGTCAGCCATGGTTGCCTCGTCCTCCCGTTAGTACGCTTCTTCTTCCTAGGGATGAATTTTTGCTGTGTCTCCCAAATTACTCCCAGAAACTCCTGCCATTGCTGTTCCACTGTCTTTCCTGCTAGGCTCATCGCCCAGTCAATTCTGGCCAGCTCCTCCCTCATGCCTCTGTAGTTGCCTTTATTCAACTGTAATACCGTTACATCTGATTCCAGCTTTTTCCTCTCAAATTGCAAGGTAAATTCTATCATATTATGGTCACTTCCTCCTAAGGGTTCCTTCACCTTAAGCTCCCTTATCAAATCTGCCTCATTACACATCACTAAATCTAGAATTGCCTGTTCCCTAGTGGACTCCACCACAAGCTGCTCCAAAAAGCCACCTCGTAGACATTCCACAAATTCCTTTTCTTGGGATCCACTACCAACTTGATTTTCCCAGTCTACCTGCATGTTGAAATCCCCCATGATCACTGTAACCTTGCCTTTCTTACACACCTTTTTTATCTCCTGGTGTACCTTGTGCCCCACATCCTGACTACTGTTCGGAGGCCTGTACATAACTCCCATTATGGTTTTTTAACCTTTGCAGTTCCTCAACTCTACCCACACAGATTCTACATCATCTGACCTAATGTCATTTCTTGTTATCGATTTAATTTCATTTCTCACTAACAAAGCAACCCCACTCCCTCTGCCAACCTGCCTATCTTTTCGATAGGATGTATATCCTTGGATATTTAGTTCCCAGTCCTGATCCCCTTGCAGCCATGTCTCCGTGATGCCCACCACATCATACCTGCCAATTTCAATCTGCGCCACAAGCTCATTTACCTTATTTCGTATACTGCGTGCATTCAGATATAACATCTTCAGTCCTGTATTTCCCGTCCCCTTTCTCATTGTCGTCCCTTTATCAGATGTGCTTGAAGTTAGATTCCTAGCCCTTTCCAAACAATCTGTCCTATTTTGTGTTCTGGAGACTTTAATAGCCTCTCCTGGGCTCTCCTTTCTTTTCAGTTTTTTCATAATTTTCCATGAAGTTGAATCCACCCCCCAACATGCTAACCTGCTGCTTTGTTTCCCATTAGTCATACTTCTTGGAGTTTTACCCTTCCCTCCCCCCCACTTTCTAGTTTAAAGTCCTGTTGACCACCCTATTTACCCTTTTCGCTAGAACATTGGTCCCAGATTGGTTCATGTGGAGACTGTCCCAACGGTACAGATCCCTCCTGTTTCAATACTGATGCCAGTGCCCCACGAAATGGAAACCCTTTTTCCCACACCACTCCTTTAACCTCGTGTTTACTTCCCTTATTCTCGCGTCCCCATGCCAATTTGCATGTGGCTCAGGTAGTAATCTGGAGATTATAACCCTTGAGGACCTGTTCTTTAATTTAGTTTCCTGTTCCTGATAATCTCCAAACAGGTCATCTTTCCTAGTCTTACCTATGTTATTTGTCCTGACGTGGACAACAACAACTGGATCCACCCCCTCCCTCTCCAATTTCCTTTCAAGCCGGTCAGAGATGTCCCTCACCCTGGCACTGGGCAGGCAACATACCATGCAGGACTTTCCATCCTGCTTACAAAGGAAGCTATCAATTCCCTAATTATAGAATCCCCTACAATTACCACTTGTCTTTTTGCTCCCCCCTCTTGAATGGCCTCCTGTGCCACGGTGCCGTGGTCAGCTGGCTCATCCTCCCTACAGCCCAGTACCTCATCCACACAGGGAGCAAGTACCTCGTACCTGTTGGACAAGGTCAAGAGCTGAGGCTCCTCTGTTCCTGAACACAGGATCCCTCTACCTTGCAGTCACACCGTGCTGACCCTGACCACTGACCAGACTTGCGGTACTTAATCTACCTGGTGTGACCGCCTCCTGAAACAAAGCGTCCAGGTAACTCTCCCCCTCCCGGATGTGCTGCAGTGTCCGGATCTCGGACTCTAGTTCATCAATTCTGAGCCGGAGTTCCTCCAGCAACCAGCACTTGCTGCAGATGTGGTCACTGCGGCTCGCAATGAGATCTGCCAGCTCCCACATCATACAGCTACAGCTGTCTTAGAATAAGGGCTCAGCCATTTAGGACTAACATAAGGAGAAATTTATTCACCCAAAGGGTTGGGAATCCTTGGAATCCTCTACCCCAGAAAGATGTGTCTGCTCAGTCATTGGGTATACTCAAGATAGAGATCAATGGATTTTTGGGCACTGAGGAAATGAAGAGATATGGTTATAGTGTGGGAATGTGGAGTTGATGTGGAATAGCCCTGATCTTGTTGAATTGGGGAGCAGGCTTGAAGGGCCAAGTGGCCTCCTCCAGCTCCTATTTCTTATGTTCGTAGATTGGGCAATATGGAATCAACTGCTTTTCATTTACCTTCACCCACTTTCCTGTTCCTTTGGATTGACAATCTGATATCGGCCAATGAAAGACCCTGCCAAAGTCAAAAATTGCACTCAGCCCTGCAGCATAAGTTGAAAAAGATAAAATAGGGAGCAACGATAAAAGAAGAGGTCAAAGAAATTCAATAATGAAGATAGGCAGATAGGAACAGGAGGAAGACATTTAACCCCTCAAGTCTGTTCCATGGAGATCATGGCTGATCTGTATTGTAACTCTGTCTACCTGCCTTAGTTCAGTATCCATTACTACCGTTGCCGAATAAAAATCTATCAATCTCATTGACGACGATGATGCATGACACCCTCTGTGGACTATATCACAGGGCTTCATCAGACCAGTCCAGGCACCGGAACCTCATCTGCAGCATCCTGATGGTCTACTCCACCAAGTTGCGAGCTGCAGCATGAGCCTCATTATAGCGTCGCTCTGCTGCAGTCTGAGGCCACCGCACGGGTGTCATCAGCCACGGCCTCTGTGGGTAGCCCTTGTCCCCGAGGAGCCAACCCTGCAGCCTCTGTGGACCCTGGAAGACGTCAGGGATCTGTGGCCGACTGAGAATGTAGAAATCATGGACCCTCCCTGGAAACCATGCAGGATGCGTTTGTAGTAGTCGCACAGCAGCTGCACATTTAGCAAAATGAATCCTTTGCGATCGACATAGTTGACCGTGTGTTGCGATGGAGATCTGAGCACCACATGAGTGCAGTCAATCACACCCTGCACCAGTTTTGGGTAAACCCAATCGGTCTTGCATCCTGGCTGTCCTAGTCCCAGCTGAAATGGACAAAGTTGTTTGTCCTCACGAAGATGGCATCTGTGACCACATGGATGCATTTGTGGGAGGAAGCTCGTGATATCCCACAGAGGTCACCTATGGAACCCTGAAAGAAGCCACTGGCATGGAAATTGAGCACCATAGGCACTTTCATGGCCACTGGCAGTGGATGCCCTCCATGTCCCCGTGGCGCCAAATCCTACAGTAGCTGCCAGGCATGACCGATCAGTTCGCTACACATGTGCAGTCTTCAGCAACACTGATTCTCGTTCATCTGCAGGAATGAAAGGCAATGTGTATAGACCCTAGGTCTAGCTAGGCCAGCAATGGCTCGCTGTGGTTATTTGGTGGCATGTGCAGGAGCCCCAGCTGCCCCTTCTTCCAGAGAGTGCTGTTCCTCCCTCTGCTCAGCCAGGCATCTCAGTCACTCTCTTCTCAGTTGTTCCCGCTCTCTGTAAGCCATGAGGCATCGAGCTAGGTCACTAGGTCACCAGGTTCCATGATCCTGATGTACTCCTTCTGCAGGATGAAAGAGAGAGATGCGTGGGTTAGCATGCGTGTACTAAGAACCTGTCCTGGTTAACTCCGAAGGCCCCTTAATGCATCCCGGAGACTGCTGGCCACCACTTGGATGTCCAGAGATTAGTGCGCTGCGTGGCTGCCTGAAACCCCACTCACCTCCGCCCCACTCCACCTGACCGATTGGCAGCAGCTTTGCCCACTGGACTGCAGGCTGTGCTCTCAGCTCAGGCGCAGGCATTCTCCTAACCCACACTGCAAGGCTGCACTGTTAGCTTGAACCACGGGGGAGACTGGTCCAAACTGGGGTGATGACATTGCAAGGGGCTATGAGCGCCTCCACCAGTGACTGCTCCACGGATAGCTTTAGCAAGGAGATTGTACAATGTGTGCAGTCGTCCAACTATTCTGCAGTTCACTAACATGCTCATGACTTTTCACTCTGTGCCCAAGGAGTGATAAGCTGTGGATTACTTGGTGGCATTTCTATGCCTCTTTGTTGCTTGAGTGGGCAGAGAAGCTAGAGGCCCGACTCCAATCATATCAATAGCTGTGCTGGAACGTCCTCAGCTGTGGAGGAATGGTTACTTAATACAAGGTTTCCCTAATGCATGGCCACTTCCCTTGCCCACCCACCCCCTGACACCCTGCATGTGCTTGTGCACAGCCTTCAACCGCAAGGCAGCCCTTGCTCCCCACCACCCCCCCCACACACCTCAACTGCAGGGCAGCTCTTGCCCGCAACCCGCCAACATGCCTCAACTGCAGGGCAGCCCTTCTCCCCCCCAACGATGGACCCTGAAGTCCAACTGCCGACCCAGGTGAGCATTCCGCAACATTACTGTGCACTCACCTCCGAGTTCCCCTCAAAGTGCAGCCGCTAAGTGCGCGCCTTATATATGTTGCTGTGTAACACATCGGTGTGCAATCAAGCCGACGTGGGTGGACGATCCAGCAGGGGTTGGGTGGGGGTGAGGGGAGGGGAAAGAGATTCCGGCAGGCTGATCTTATAAAGATGTGCAGATGGGTTACAATGAGGTTCCCGACATCCACTGGCAGGAAATGTGGCCCACCATCGGTCAGCAGAGCGAACTATCGCAAAATGGCTTCATGACATCGTGAAACCAATTTTTGGCATTCTCGCCCTATTGTCCTCTCACGCCACCACACACACCCCACACCAGCGGGCACGGACAATTCTGCCCAGACAGCATGCATAAATGGGTCATCTTTGAGGTGGCAAGTTGTAATGAGTGGAGTACCACAGGGATCAGTGCTGGGGCTTCAACTGTTTAGAATCGATATCAGTGGCTTGGATGAAGGGACCGAATGTATAGTTACTAAATGACACAAAGATAGGTAGGAGAACAAGTTGTGAAAAGGACATAAGGGGTGCTGAAAAGGGACACGGATAGGTTAAGTGAGTGGGCAAAAATTTGGCAGATGGAGAATAATGTCGGAAAATGTGAACTTGTCCACTTTGGCAGGAAGAATGGAAAAGCAGCATATTATTTAAATAGAGAGAGATTGCAGAACTCAGTGGTACAGAGGGATCTGGGTGTCCTGGTACATAAATCACAAAACTCAGTATGCAGGTACAGCAAGTGATTAGAAAGGCAAATGGAATATTGTTATTTATTGCCAGGAGAAGGGAATATAAAATTAATGAAGTTTTGCTACAATTGTACAGTGCATTAATAAGGCCACATCTAGAGTACTGTGTACAATTTTGGTCTCTTTACTTAAGAATGGATAAATTGCATTTGAAACAGTTCAGAGACAGTTCACTTAACTGATACCTGAAATGAAGGAGAGGTCTTAGGAGGAGAGGTTGGACAGGTTGGCTCTGTATCCATTGGAGTTTAGAAGAATGAGAGGTAACCTTATTGAAACATACAAGATCCTGAGGGGACTTGACAGGGTGGATGCTAAAAGGATGTTTCCCCTTGTGGGAGAGACGAGAACTTGGGAATACAGTTTAAAAATAAGGGGTCTCCCATTTAAGACGGAGATGAGGAGAATTTTTTTCTCTCAGTCTATGGAACTCTCTTCCTCAGAGAGCAGTGGAGGTAGGGTCATTGAATATTTTTAAGGATGAGATAGATAGATTCTTGACTAACAAGGGAGTCAAAAGAAATAGGGGATAGGCAGGAAAGTAAAGTTGAGGCCACAATCAGATCAGCCATGATCTTATCAAATGGCGGAGCAGGCTCGAGGGGCTGAATGACCTACACCTGCTCCTAATTTGTAGGTTCGTATGTTTGCCCGAAGAATATGTTTTGATTTTTTCCCACCTAATCTTCCTTGGGTGTTAATCTATTTATTTTCCTCTCCTGGGAGATTCCATTGTTGCAGCCAGGTAAGATGAGTTGAAACAAAAACAGAAAATGCTGGAAAAACTCAACAGGTCTGACAGCATCTGTGTAGAGAGAAACAGAGTTAACGTTTCGAGTCTGCATGACTCTTCTTCAGAGCTACAGAGAAGTGGAAATCTGATTAAATTTATACTGTTTAAGGGGGGGTGTGGAGCAGGTGAAGTTGGATAGAAGGCCAGCAATAGATGGGGGCAAAGGAGAGATTGACAAGGATGTCATGAACAAAAAGGACAAAGGGGGTGTTAATGGTAGTGGTAAGAGCTAAGGGAGGTGCTGAAGGTGGCATTAAGTTCAGAAAGCAGAACGTGATAATAGCAGGACAATGGTAAGCACTCTGGAATGAACAACATGAACAAGTAACAGATGGCCCTTGTGGGGGTGGGGTGGGGGGGAAAAAGGGAACGAAAATGGGATAAAAAGGGGGAATGAAACAATGAATAACTTAACGAAAATAAAAATGAATAAAAATAAGTGGAATATTGAAAAAAGGGATAAAAAAAGGGGTGAGGATAGAGGGGACAGTTCATGGTCTGAAGTTGTTGAACTCAATATTAAGCCTGGAAGGCTGTAAAGTGCCAAATCAGAAGATGAGGTGCTGTTCTTTTAGTTTGTGTTGGGCTTGAAACAGCATCCGCAGTATTTTGCTTTAATCTAAGATGAGTCGAATCTTGGTGCTTCAGGCATCACAACACCGTGAGGCAGTAAATGAAAAGAGAGGCTGACTAACTTATGGAGGGGTGCAAACATGACAGACACAGGTAGAAACGAAGTCGGAGAGGGAAAGGAAAGTGGCCTGTCTTTGCATTAAAAGCTCCTCATGTTTTAATAAATGAATGAAATTCAATTCTTCACCTGGTTGTGAATTGAAAGTGATCTGCTATCACAGCAGAGCATTATTCACACATCAGGGCTCCCGAAACCAAATCCCTGATTGTACAAGGCATTGACTTGGGCTAATGTATCATATTCTGAATAACAATGCAAGCCTCACAAAGGCCTGAGTTGAATATTGTGATATGAGGAAATTCCTGGATCAGTCCAATTAAGCAATGATTAGATTGAATGCTTCTTCATGTCATGGCTATGTCATGTATTTAAAACAGAGCAGATTAACTCATGAGTTCCTGTCCTGTTCCTTCTTAATTATTTCATTAACTAGTGGATGTTCTGTGACATTGCTAGACATAACATGATCAACAAAACCTGTGTCTCTCATCCACCTGACCCATCTCTCAGACATCTCAATCCAATCCCATTTCTACGCAGTGCCCAACTCAGGCCTATCCACCAACCCAACTCAACCCAATCCAACCCAACACCACCCAATCAAGCCCAAAGCAAACTAATACAACCCCACCAAAACAACCCAACAAAACCCAACACAGCCCAAACTAACCAAACCCACCCAAATCCAGCCCAACTCAACCCAACCCAAACCAACCAAACTAAACCCATCCCAACCCAGCCCAACCAAACCCAATCCAACTGTAACCTAACCAACAAAACCCAGGCCAGGCAAACCAAATCTAATACAGCCCAACTCAACCCAACCCAACCTAACCCTTCTCTCTCATTGGTTCTGAGCTGATCTCAGCCAAACCCAAACTAACATCATTGTCAGACATAGCCCAATTAAACTCAACCCCGCCCTGTAATAGAATTTAACACAGGCCCCACTCAGACAGAACACAGCCCAACACTGACATCAGATAAAATGCAAACAGACACCGCTCCCAGACAGACACTAACCCAATCTCACTCACTGACAGGAATTGGAACCAAGCCATTCTCAAAAGATAGCCCAACCAAACCCTCCTCTCAAGTAGAATGCAATCAGGCTCATTTAAGACCTAATGAGACGGGGCTTGACTCTACCCAGCTCCATGCTTAGATAAAACTCAGCTTGACATGAACCAACTCTGTTTTAAATACATGACATCCAGAACCTGAGCCCTGTACCATCTGGAGTGGTGAGTGGGTCATCTGTTCCAGTGCCAAAAAACTTTATCCCAGTGTTAGTCACAGCTTTTAGTACTCAATAGCTTCCTCTTCACTCCTGGGAGCACTGACGCATATTGGAATTAACTCCAAGGGAACTGGCTGCCCTGCTTTACCTGACACAAATTTGAGGTTCTTCATGTCGAAACTTGGGAGGTGAGATACCGTGTATAATGAGACTATGGGGGATCGCAGCACTTTTCCAAGAGCAGTAATGAGATAGACCTGTCAATTTTTTGGTTGGTGTATTTGTCTTTTCAGAGGGTTGTCGTGTTTTGGACTAAATGTAAAAGTCTTGTTTTTTTTTGGCTATTACCAGTCCTCAACTTTATTAAATTTCCACTTTTCCTTTCACAAAAACGGTAACCTGTGAAACTTCTGGGACAGTCACATGCACCCCCATCTCAGCAGAAAAATAATACTCTGGTTGATTTACTAACACCTAGGAACAGGAACAACCCATTTAATCCCTCCATTTACCACCATTTAAGTAGATCATGGCTGATCTGGACCTCAACTCCATTTACCCACTTTGGTTCTATGCCCTTTGATGTCCTTACCAAACAAAAAAAACCGGAGTCTTGAAAACTCCAATTCACCATAGCATCCACCACCTTTTGGGGGAGAGAGTTCAGGTTTTCACCAGCCTTCACCAGTGTGAAAAATGCTTCCTGATTTCACTCCTAAGTGGCCTAGCTGTCATTTAAATTTTAAGATTATGGGCGGAATATTCCAATCTGGAGGTTAAATCCGGTGTCAGGCAGGATAGTTGGGTGTGATTCCCACTGGACAGCGGGGTGGGTAACTCACGCAATCTCACACTTTTGAGCTAATTATTATGCATCTGCAAGGGACTCGGCAAACTTCGTGGGGGGGTGGTGGGGTGGGGTGCAGGCAATTGCCCATTACTTCATGGCCCAATATTTAAAGGGAAAAACGTTCACCCAGTGCAGGCCACGAGCTACGCATTACTCCTCCAGAGTCCTTGTGGCCACAGCTCAGGCTGGAGAAGCTGGTAGATGTGAGCAACTACATCCTAGACACATGAGGGCGTCTCCGGCATTGTCTTTCCCACATCTCGAGATAAGAGCACTGCCGATGATACACCCATGGTGGGGCTAATGCTCGACATTGCAGTGGTCCACATTCACCATCCTCTTGACACTCTAGAGGCCGCGCTGCCTCTTGCTGCTCAGGCTCTTGCTCCTCCTGACCCTGTGCTAACTGCCAACTCATCTGGATGAGAGGAATTACCAAGGCAGGGTTGCCTGCAGCCTGAATCATCAACCTCTCAGTGGATCTGTGAATGAATTGAAATGAAACATTAAGTGAGCATGTTCTTTACAGGTTCACCTCTTTCTCAAAGCCAGCAGACCAGCGTCAAGCCCTTCACCCGGCCTCTGTCTAGACATGGCATCTGTCTAGACGTGGCATCCCCAGCCCACCCTTTCTTGGTGAAGGACATCCTGGAGGACCAGAGATGGATGCTCCTCCCATTCAAATATGACTGCACATGGAGACATTACACTTTGACCAGGGTGATAAGGGCCATATGCAGGAAGCCTCCCTCTGACACTATCCCACTTGCCTCCTCTACCCTCGAGACTCTATAGAGAGACCATTGCCTTGGCAGCATAGAGAGACTAACCACACGAGTCCTTGCCAGCCATGACCATCCACCCAGGAGGATGGCGGTTTGGAGTCGGGAGTTTGCTGCCGTCCACCAGCCGTTCCCCTTGGAGGCATCCAGCTCCCTCCCTCCCTTCATCCCTCCCTCCCTCCCTTCATCCCTCCCTTCATCCCTGCCCCTGACAGCAGCACATGTCAAAAGGCACAGAATGAACGGCAGCTCCACACCTTGCTGGGATCTCCATGTTATGAGACCCATGAGTCGGGAACAAACCTGCTGCTGTGTGGGTTCACCATAGAGAGGAGAACACAACTGAGCATCTTCGACATCCAGTTTCCTCATGATTATTAGGGTGTCCCTTTAGTCGGCCGCTTGTGCTCACCTTTAACTCCACCCACCCGAAAAGACCCTCCTTCCACATCGGGGGTCTCACTGACTGACTAGCTGCGTGGTCAAGGTTGGGTTGGAAAAATGGCGCGTGTCACCTTTCGAATTCACTCCACCACCTTCTACCCTCCCCCTGTCACCCACCAACTACCCCCCCATCATCCTTGACCCATGCAATAACACCATTCCCCTCCTCTCTGTCACTCTTGAACCTCCCTGAAATTACCCGGGACCCTATCACAGTCCACCTCTGCCTGTCTTTCCTCCCCTCAGAACTGACACCCGTTACACCCCTCTGCCCACCCTGGCCCTGCCCCCTCCCACTCCATGACCCACCCAATGAGACCTTCACCTACCAGATCCTCACCCTGGACCTGCCACCCTACACATCTCACTCCACCCTCTGACTGTGACTGTTGCCTCCTATCACCTCTATCCTGAGTTCTCCCCCCCAGCAAGACTCCACCGTTGACACCGCCGACCCTGCCTAAGACACTCGCCCGTCCCTGCACCACCCTTTCCGGATGTTGCCCTCCCACTTCTCTGGACACTCTGCCCACCCCACCCTCCGTAAGTCTGCCTCCCCTGTCCAGCCTTCACCCTACCCTTTCACACTGGCCCCCGCCTTTCAGTCTTCACCTGGCTCCCTTGTCCAGCCTTGGCGCAATGTTCACTAACAGAACTCAAGTGAGGCCCCCAAGAAGGAGAGAGAGCAACATCCACGGACCTCAAACGTGTGGAAACGATGAAGCTCGCCGGGCGCGTGCCACATATATACAGTCGTAAAACTGAACATTCTAAATTCTCGCTGGCGAGGAATTTAATTTGGAGGGTGTACCTAATTCCGGTGAGGCAGCCTTTTAATTTTGTGCACAGTTCTGGTCATAATTGCTCTGGAGAGAGTACAGAGGGGATCTACAAGAATGTTGCCAGGGCTCGAAAATTGCAGCTATGAGGAGAGATTGGATAGGCTGGGGTTGTTTCTCTTAGAACAGAGGTGGCTGAGGGGTGACCTAATTGAGGTGTACAAAATTATGAGGGACCTCATAAAGGCTTGTTTCCCCTAGCTGAGGGGTTCAATTACCAGGGGCAAAAAATAAAGGTGATTGGTAGAGGGATTGGAGGTGATATGAGGAAAAACTTTTTCACCAAGAGGGTGGTGGGCATCTGGTATTCGCTCCCTGCTAATGCATGCAAATGGGTTTCCCTACATGGTTCGTCGGGAAGCTCGACTCACCTTTAGCCCATCTTGAAATTCGGGAGAACAAAATTCCAACAGTTTACCCCACCATCGGGAAACAAATTAAGTGCCCCTGCCTGCCATGATTCCGACTGTTGGTGGAGGTAGAAAATTCCGCCCAATTCTCTTTCTTGATTCACCCCCCATCAGAGTAAATCATTTAGAAACCATAGGAAAGTTATGGCGCAGAAAGAGGCCATTCAGCCCATCGTGTCTGTGCTGACCATAAGAAGAGAGAAAAGAAGCTGGTTGCTTATTTTTAATCCCACTTTCCAGCACCTGGTCTGTAGCCTTGCAGGTTACAGCGATTCAGATGCTGATCCAGGTACCTTTTAAATGAGTTGAAAGTTTCAACCTCAACCAGGTAGCGAATTCCAGATGCTCACCATCCTCTGGGTGAAAAAGCTTTTCCTCATGTCCCCTCAAATCCTCTACCAATCACCTTAAATCTATGCCCCCTGGTAATTGAACCCCTCAGCTAGGGGAAACAAGTATTTCCTGTCTACTCTATCTAGGCCCCTCATAATTTTGTACACCTCAATTAGGTCACCCCTCAGCCTCCTCTGTTCTAAGCCTTTCCAATCTCTCCTCATAGCTGCAATTTTCGAGCCCTGGCAACATTCTTGTAGATCCCCTCTGTACTCTCTCCAGAGCAATTATGACAAGAACTGTGCACAAAATTCCAGCTGTGGCCTAACCAGTGTTTTATATAGTTCCAGCATTACACCACTGATTTTGTATTCAATACCTCACCCAATAAAGGAAAGCATTCCATATCCTTTCTTTACCAACTTATCTACCTGTCCTGCTATCTTCAAGGACCTGTGAACATGTACTCCAAGGTCTCTCACTTCCTCTACCCCTCTCAATGTACTCCCAATTATTGAGTATTCCCTTGCTTTGTTTGCCCTCCCCAAATCATTACCCCACACTTCTCTGAATTGAATTCCATTTGCCACTTTTCCGTCCACTCAACCAAACCATTGATATCATTCTGGAGACATCAACTATCCTCTTCATTATCAACTACAAGGCCAATTTTTTGTGTCATCTGCAAATTTCACAATGGTGCCTCTCACATTTATGTCCAAATCATGAATAAATATGACAAACAGCAAGGGCCCCAAAACGGAGCCCTGTGGAATGCCACTGTGAACCACTTTCCACTCTCAAAAACATCCATCAACCATTACACTTTTCTTCCTGTCACTGAGCCAATTTTGGATCCAACTTGCCACCTTTGCCCTGTATCCATGGGATCTCACTTTTCTGACCAGTCTGCCATGTGAGACCTTGTCAACCACCTTACTAAAATCCATGTAGACAGCATCCACTGCATGACCCTCATCAATCCTCATTACTTCCTCAAAAGTTCTATTAAGTTAGTGAGACCCAACCTTCCCCTAACAAAACCATGCTGACTATCCCTGAGCAAACTGTGCCTTTCTAAGTGACAGTCTATCCTGTTTCTCAGAACTGTTTCCAATAATTTGCCCATCACCAAAGTCAGACTGACTGGCCTATAATTTTCTGGCCTATCCCTCACACCCTTTTTAAACATTGGTACAATGTTCACAGACCTCCAATCCTCTGGTACCTCACCTGTATCTAGTGAGGATTGGAAAATTACCCTCAGAGCATCTGCTATTTCCTCCCTGGCTTCCTTTAACAACCTGGGATACAATCCATCTGACCCCCATTATTTATACACCTTCAAGGATGTCAGTCCCTCCAGTACTTCCTCTCTCATTACGCTTATTGTATCTAATATTTCATCCTTCCTCTTTAACTAGAATATCTGCATCATCCATCTCCTTAGTGAAGTCAGAGACAAAGTGCTCATTGAGAACCCTGCCCACATTTTCAGGATCGGAGCACTAGTTACCATGTACATCTCTATTAGCTCGACCCTTTCCTTAGTTATTCTCTTGCTCTTAATGTACTGGTAAAACGTTTTTGGGTTTTCTTTGATTTTACCTGCCAATATTTTTTCGTACCCTCTCCTTGCTTTTCTAATTACCTTTTTTATTTCACCCCTGTACTTTCTATACTCTTCCAGGCTTTCTACAGTATTCTACAGTAATTAGCTTTTTGTGACTGTCTTTTTCTGCTTTATCTTACCCTGAATGTTCCTGGATATCCAGAGGGCAGATTTGGTAGTATCAGCCCTTTTCTTTGTAGGTACGTGTCTACACTGTGCCCGTAGAATCTCGTTTTTGAATACCTCATGCTAAATCCTCATAATGAATCCTTTTAATGCTTTAAATAGCGTAATCAGTTAATCCCTCAATCTTCTATACTCAAGGGAATACAAGCCAAGTTTATTTAACTTGTCTGCATAATTTGATTATCCAAACTTCAAACTTTGTTATGGGCCATACAAATGCAGGTTGGATGGGCACAGGATATGATTGACAGCAAAGCTGGCCATTCACAGAGTGTGCCAGGACTTGCTGTTGATAAGATCTGCCTCTTGGTTGGCCTTGGATTCAGCAGAAGAGTAAGTTCCTGCACCTGATCATTATCAGCTGGGACCTGTTCTGAAAAGCATCATGATGTCCTAGCAGCAATGATACATTCCCCTTTCACCCTCCTGCAGTCCACGAAATGATGATTAGTCAGCTGATATTCATTGACACAGGAAAGGTGACACCAGGGTGACCATTCAGTTGTGGCATTGGAAGGACTACCAGTGCCAGTAGACCTGAAACAGAGTAGAAACCATCTCCTCACTGCCCTGTTGGCCAATTCAGAACCTCGGGAATAATGTTCCCCCCCAAGCTGTGCGGGTGTGCAGCCCCCCAATAGTTAGGGATGTACCACACGGTGTAATGAACAGGCTGCAACGAAGACAAGTTAGAGGGAACATTGCTTGGGAGCACCCTCGCTCTACTCAAACTTCATCCTGTGATCTGCCACTAGTCCCATAATGTGGCTGTGGAAGCTCAATCATTGAGCATGTTCAAGACAGAAATCGATAGATTTCTGGAGACTAATGACACCAAGCGGTATGGAGACAGCGTGGGAGAGTGGCATTCAGCTAGATGATCAGCCAGGATCTAACTGAATGGCGGAGCAGGCTTGACGGGCCGAGGGGCCTATCCAGTGCCTATGAGCGGGCTTTTCCAGCCCCTCCTACAAGTGGGCTTTTGGATGGCTCGCCTCAGTGGGACCCTTCACACCGGGGCCAGAAAATCCCGGGCCAATGTTCCTATCTTGCTACCATACATATATGATAAAAGAGATAAGCTGAAAATCAGCCCCAGTTATATACAATAAAGAAAACATAGAGTCCCCATTGTGCGTCTTTGAACCTGGATTTTGAACTTGGAATTTCCTGCGTAAAAGTTTAAAATAAATGTATATGGATAGTAACTCCAATTAGCCTTGTCCTAACCTGAATAGTTAATGCCACATCTATATGGTTTTGGAACCAGCATTAAAATACCTCTTGAAGTGGTTCAGAGGGAGCACTTTAAGGGTCTGTAGGAGAATAGCACCATGTATAATTTCTACCTTTAGTTTGTGTTTGCAAAGTGTGAGAGCACAGCTGGTGCATTTTCTGAGATCAATTGCCTGAGTGCAGCCAAACGGCAGCAGTGATTTCAGTGTCTGTTTATAGCTCAGCAGACCTGAGGGCAATTGTTTTGTATGAAAACAGCTTCTCCTCAGCAGACGTTCCAGGTGGGGGAGTGGGCAGGTTATCAGGAACGCCAGGCTATATCATTATGTGTTATGCTTTGTTAAAAGCATAAAATCGATCCCTCTAGAATGAAGTCAACCTTTGCTTCAGTGAGAGCATTTCCTGGCTCTGAATCAAAAGGTGATGGCGTAGACTGGAACACGATCTCGAAATTTTTATTTGTCGTTTCATTTGGGTGTCAGTGGCAAGACCGGCACCCGCTGCCCATCCCTAACTACCCTTGAACCGAGTGGCTTGCTAGCCCATTTCGGAGGACAGTAAAAAGTAAACCGCTTTACTGTGGCTTTGGAGTCAAGTGTACACCAGACCAGGTAAGGACGGTAGAGTTCCTTCCCTAAAGGAAGGGGATTAGTGAACCAGACAATCAGTGATAGTTTCATGGTCACCATTACTGAGAATAGGTTTTAATTCCAGGTTTATTAATTGAATTTAACTTCTGCCAGCTGCCATGGTAGGATTTGAACCCGTGCCCCCAGAGCATTAGCATGGTCCTTTGGATTATTAGTCCAAGTACTTGTAATATGACCACTACGGCCGGAATTTTCTGCCCCCATTGGTGGTGGGCATCATGGCGGGCGTGAGAGGGCAATATAACGAGAAGGCAAAAATCGGTTTTCTGCTGTTGTGGCCGGACATCTGGAACGTCATTTTAATTTATTTGCATCTCATTATAAGCCCTGCTCACCAGAATCATCCCCCCAACGCTGGATCATCCGAGCACCAGGCCAACGTGTTTCACAACAATAAGCAGCGTGCGCCTGGCGAGCTGCACTTGGCTCAGAACTTCGAGCTTTGTTTGCCTACCTTTCTTCAGGGAGCACTCGCGGGCATCAGCGCCAGGCTTTGCAGACAGCACCACATCACTTTCAGGGGTCTCGCGGGCAGGTCTCTACCTACCGGACCAGCTGTAAGACAGGAGTGGCTTTTCAATGACTACAGGGCTGGGGCTTGCTTGGGAAAGGAGGGAAGTGGCCTCAGACAAGGGAAGAGGTTGCAGGGTGAGGGCTGTACTAGGGAAGGGAGGTATCCTAGGGCATGTGGGAGGTGGCCTGAAGATGGTGAGGACTGAGGGGGCAGCCTCCAGAGGAGATGAGGCCAGACGGAGATGTGAGGGTGTGTGTGAGAGAGTGAGTGGTGATGTCCCTTGGGTTGGCAGTGAGTGAGATGCCAGTGAACGTGTGATGGGCTTGCGAGTGTGTGAGTTTAGGGTGATGAGAAGGCTGCCTTACCCTGGCTGCATACATGAGATCATTCATCCATTTTCTGCACTGGATGGCCAACCTCTTGTGTGCAGCATTGGCACTGACCACCACTGCCATCACCTCCCAAGCTGAAGTGGTGACACTGATGGGCCACCTGTGGCCAGAGTAGGGGTAGAGGACATCGTGGCGCACCTCCACGGCATCCAGAAGACGTCCCAGTGATGCATCACTGAATCGGGAGCTGCGCCCTTCTTGGCTTTTGGGAGCAGTCCTGGGCTGCAAGCGTTGAGTGGTGTGCATGTGGCTGCAGTTTATATATAGTGCCCTGCGTGAGGAAGCAGCAAGGCAACAGTGTAGCAGGAAAATCAGAGGCTGCCCGCCAGCGAGACGCCAAGTTTCCTGTATCTTCATTATTAAAGCAATGCGAATGGGGTGATACGGCATGAAAAGCCACCATTGTGGCTGGTGGATAAAATGTCCTTTTTCGCACCTGCTACTGCACTTAGTGCAAATCTGGGATGATTCCACCCCATGTCACTGTCACCGTCACCGTCACACTGGGTTATGATCCAGTGGTGCTTGGATGGAGTGACTGGCTCGGGGTGATATTCTGCTTCTCATTCAGAGAAGTTGAGGTCCACTCCCAACCCAGACAGCCTTGGTGAGCACTGATTGGAGTGTTGGCTCTGGGTGCTGGGTTAATATTTAGCAGCGGAAGGAAGTTGTTTCCGGCGGTTTCGCTATGATGGTTCACTGAAAATTAAAAACAGTGAGGAAGTTACTGGAAAACCACCTCAGCAACCTTTTCATGTAAGAGGCTGAAGAATCTCATTTAATTTAGGACCTTACCCTAGGGCAGAACATCTAAGCTCAGCCTCACCATTCAAGCCTCATTCCTCAACTACTTACTACAATAACAAACTCAACATTCTAGCTATTCTCCTTATTCCACTATTGGATTTATTAGTAACTACCTTGTATTTATGGCCCCTAGTTTTGGGTTTACCATGTCCAACCCATTCATAATTTTGAAGATATCTATCAGGTCTAAGCCTTCTCCTTTTCTAAAGAAAAATCCCCAAGCTGTTCAATCTTTCCTGATAATTGTAATCTCTCAATTCTGATACCATGCTTGTAAATCTTTTTTGCACCTTCTCCAGCAATATATAGCATTGAGATTAAAAATATTGACATGACATAGCTGCTAGACTGGGGCTGTGGCAGACGGTGAGGGAACCAACAAGAGGGAAAAACATAATTGACCTCATCCTCGCCAACTTGCCGGCTGCAGATGTGTCTGTCCGTGACAATATCGGTCAGGAGTGACCATACACAGTTGCTATGGAGACAAAGTCCCACCTTCACATTGAGGAAACCCTCCACCGTGTTGTGTGGCGCTACCACCGTGCGAAATGGGATGGATTTCGAACAGATCTAGCGACTCAAGACTGGGCATCCATGAGGCAGTGTGGGCCATCAGCAGCAGCAGAATTGTACTTGAACATAATATGTTGTGGCCCGGCATATCCCCCACTCTACCATTACCATCAAGCCAGGGGATCATAGAAACGTAGAAAATAGGGGCAGGAGTAGGTTATTCAGCCATTCGAGCCTGCTCCACCACTCAACCCTGGTTCAATGAATAGCGCAGGGGGGCATGCCAGGAGCACACCTGAAAATGAGGTGCCAACCTGGTGAAGCTATAACACAGGGCCACTTACATGTCAAACAGCATACGCACCAAGTGCTAGGTAGAGCTAAGCATTCCCACAACCAACGGATCAGATCTAAGCTCTGCAGTCCTGCCACATCTAGCCATGAATGGTGGTGGACAATTAAACAAATCACTGGAGGAGGAGGCTCCACAAATATCTCCACCCTCACTGATGGAGTAGCGCAGCACGTCAGTGCAAAAGATAAGACTGAAGCATTTGCTACATTCTTCAGCCAGAGGTGCTGAGTGGATGATCCATCTCAGCCTCCTCCGGAGATCCCCAGCATCATAGATGCCAGTCTTTATTCAATTCGATTCATTTCATGTGATACCAAGAAATGGCTGAGGACACTGAATACTGCAAAGCCTATGGGCCATGACAATATTCTGGCGATAGAACTGAAGACTTGTGTTCCAGAACTTGCTGCGCTCATAGCCAAGCTGTTCCAGTAAAGTTACAACACTGGCATCTATCCGGCTATGTGGAAAATTGCCCAGGTATGTCCTGTACACAAAAAGCAGGACAAATCCAACCCGGCCAATTACTGCCCCATCAGTCTACTCTCAATCATCAGTAAAGTAATGGAAGGGGCCATCAACAATGCTATCAAGCAGCACTTGAGCAATAACCTGCTCACTGACTCCCAGTTTGGGTTCCGCTAGGGCCACTCAGCTCCTGACCACATTATAGCCTTGGTTCAAACATGGACAAAAGAGCTGAACTCCAGAGGTGAGGTGAGAGTGACTGCAAGGCTGCATTTGATCGAGTGTGGTATCAAGGAGTCCGAGCAAAACTGGAGTCAGTGGGAATCAGGGGAAAACTCTCAACTGGTTGGAGTCATACCTAGCACAAAGGAAGATGGTTGTGGTTGTTGGAGGTCAGTCATCTCAGCTCCAGGACATCACCGCTAGAGTTTCTCAGGGTAGTGTCCTTGGCCCAACCATCTTCAGCTGTTCCATCAATGACCTTCCTTCCATCATAAGGTCAGAAGTGGAGATGTTTGCTGATGATTGCACAGTGTTCAGCACGATTTGTGACTTGTCATGTACCGAAGCAGTCCATGTCCAAGTGCAGCAAGACCTGGACAATATCCAGGCTTAGGCTGACAAGTAGCAAGTAACATTCGCGCCGAACAAGTGTCAGGCAATGACCATCTCCAACAAGAGAGAATCCACATTGTCCCTTGATGTTCAATGGCACTACCATCACTGAATCCCCCACTATCAATATCCTGGGGGTTACCTATGACCAGAAACTGAACTGGACTAGCCATATAAATACTGTGGCTACAGAAGCAGATCAGAGGCAAGGAATCACGCGATGAGTAACTCACCTCCTGACTCCCCAAAGCCTGTCCACCATCTATAAGGTACAAGTCAGGAGTGTGATGGAATACTCCCCACCTGCCTGGGTGATTGCAGCTCCCACAACATTCAAGATGCTTGACACCGTCCAGCACAAAGTAGCCCACTTGATTGGTACCACATCCACAAACAATCACTCCCTCCACCACCAATGCACAGTAGCTGCACTGTGTACCATCTACAAGATGCACTGCAGGAATGCACCAGACCCCTTTGACAGCACCTTCCAAATGCACGATCACTACCTTCTAGAAGGACAAAGGCAGCAGATAGATGGGAACACCACGATCTGGAAGTTCCCCTCCAAGCCACTCACCATCCTGACTTGGAAATATATCGCCGTTCCCTCACTGTCGCTGGGTCAAAATCCTGGAACTCCTTCCCTAACAGCACTGTGGGTGTCCCTACACCACATGGACTGCAGCTGTTCAAGAAGGCAGCTCACCACCACCTTCTCAAGAGCAACTAGTGATGGGCAATAAATGCTGGCCCAGCCAGCGAAGCCCACATCCTGTGAGTGAAGAAAAGAAAATACCCTGATTGTAGCCTGACCAGGGCCTATACAAGTTTAACATAACTTTTCTGAAGCACAGTAATACCAAAATCCCTGATCCAATCCCTAACTTATGACAAATTTATTTGGCTAGAGGAGCATTAGGAACATTACAAGATCAGGTTCTTTTCTGGTGTCTGATCAAGGATAAAAATCAGACTAATGCTCACTATCTAGAGACAGGTATGAAGAATGGTTATTTGAAAGAAAGTTTTGTATTTATATTGCCAGTGTTCACAACCACTGCACACCAGCGGTTACAGCCAATGAAGTACTTCTGAAGTAAAAACAAAAAAACTGCAGATGCTGGGAGTCCAAAACAAAAACAGAAACAGAAATACCTGGAAAAACTCAGCAGGTCTGGCAGCATCGGCGGATGAGTCCTCATGACCCTTCAGTGGAACTAAGTAAAATTAGGAAAGGGGTGAAATATAAGCTGGTTTAAGGGGGTGGGGGGTGGGGAGGGGGGGTGGGTTGGAACAAGCAGCCAGTGATAGGAGGAGATAACCAAAAGCTGTCACTGACAAACAGACAAAAGAACAAAGAGGTGTTGAAGGTGGTGATATTATCTAAAGGAATGTGCTAATTAAGAGTATAAGACAGGACAGATAAGGTGTAGATAGCTCTAGTGGGGGTGGGGGAATACTAAAAGGTAGAAATAAACAATGGTGGAAATACATTTAAAATTAGTGGATGTATTTCCACCATTGTTTATTTTTGTATCCCCTCACCCCCACTAGAGCTATAGAGCTATCTGTACCTTATCTGTCCTGTCTTAAACTCTTAATTAGCACATTTCTTTAGATAATATCAATACCTTCAACAGCTTTTTGTTCTTTTGTCTGTGACAGCTTTTGGTTATCTCCTCCTATCACTGGCTGCTTGTCCAAAACTCCACCCCCACCCAACTCCTTAAACCTGCTTATATTTCACCCCTTTCCTAATTTTACTTAGTTCTGCTGAAGTGTCATGAGGACTCGAAACGTCAACTGTGCTCTTCTCCACCGATGCTACCAGATCTGCTGAGTTTTACCAGGTATTTCTGTTTCTGTTTTTGTTAAGTACTTCTGAAGCGTAGTCGCTGATGTAATGTAGGAAACACGGTAGCCAAGTTGCACACAGCAAGCTACCACAAAAATCAATGTGATAATGTCCAGATAAACTGTTTTTGTGATGTTAGTTGACAGGCAAATATAGGCCAAGACACCAGGGATATGAGTCCCCTCCTCTTCTTTGAAACAGTGCCATGGGATCTTTTCTGTCTATGTGAGAGGCTTCCGTTTAAACTCTCATCCGAGAGACAGCACCTCTGACAGTGTGGCACTCCCTGGGATCCGCACTTTCAATTTTGTGCTCAAGGCCTGGATTGGAACTTGAACACAAAACCATGAGAGACTCAGAGATGTGAAGACTGCCAGCTGATCATGGGTGACCAAGGCATGTGAGAGAGGTGGAAGGAGGAAGGGAGAGAGAGTGGGGGAAAGAAAGAGAGAGAGAGCAGGAGAGAGAGATGGAAGAAGCGAGGGAGTTAATCTGAAATTTTTAAGAGTTAGGCCAGAGGCTACTTTGCTCCTACACTTGATAAAAATATGAAACAAAGACAACTACTTGATGTTGATGACCAATTATAGTTCAGAATGGAGATTGTGAATGATTCATTATTTTCCCCATTTGAAGAGCTGGTACAATTTATAAATGGATATATATACTATATTAAATTACTATTACTTGTGAACATATTCATCTCCTGTCCCATAAACTTATGTGGCGGTTAATATTGCCTTTTGTTGGTATTACTGAGCACTATTGGAGATGTGAGGAGAAGTGTGTGGAGGCACAGGGTCAATCCAGTTATTGAGAAATCCAAAAGAAGGCATCCTCTTCATTATCTGAATTATGAAGGGCCGAACTAAAGATCAGAACCAATGGAGAGATTCTTGAAGGTCTAGACAACAAAAACGCTCCAATATAGAAGGTCCTGGCAGTATACCTCAGAACGTCAACCTTGATCCTTCGTTGCCTGTCTATCAGTTTAGATTTCACAGTAGCATTCTTGAGTCTGAGTCAGAGTGTTTTGGGTTCAAAGCCCCCCACTCCAGGACTTAAGCTCTATAGATGGACTCATTAGGGGAGTTGGAGGTGTTGTCTTTTTGATGAGACATAGAACCCAGGCTTTGTCTGCCTACACAAGTGACTGTACAGAAGAGCAGGGGAGATCTCCCAATATCCTGGCCCACATTTATCCCTCAGCTAATTACTATCAAAAACATTAGTGTTTCCTCTCGAGGTTTTACAGAGCTTGTTGTGTGTAAACTGGTTGTTGCATTTGTCTCCATTACAGTGATTGCTTTTCAAAAGGCTGCCTGAGAGTGAAAACAGGGCCTTGGTTTAACAGCTCAACTGAAAGAGGATACCTTCAACCGTTTCGCACTCGCTCGGTACTGTACTGAAATACCAGCTTAGCTTAAGTGCTCAAATCTCTGGAGTGGGATTGTGAACCCACAAGCTTCTGACTCAAAAGCAAGAGTGCTGCCCACTAGAATTAGAGATGAGAAAGAGGAGGGGCTAAGGATGGAATTGTGGGGGACTCTCATGCTAACGATGTAGGGGTAGGAAGAGAAGCCATTGATAGGGATGCTCGCAGACATGTTTAACGGAGGAAGAGCAAAAGGAAAAACAACTCCTGACAGGGTCAATGTGATTAATAGTCATCATAATGTCGCCATCCATTTCTTACAAAATAGTGTCTAATGTGCCCAACCAGTTTGAAGACACTAAAAAATAATTATCCAATAGAACAGAATCTATGAGCCGGTGAAGACCTTCAATTCTAACACATACTTCACTGAACAGTTGTCTTTCCTGGGTCCCAAGAGATCCTGGCGAACAATATGTTGATGTCTTCAGTCAGTGGAATGAACAATACGTAGACACTGTCTAGTCAGGAAATGGAATACACTTGTGAGCTGTTGTATATTTTTACATTCTCTTCATATCATGGTGACATTTGTTTATAGTTTGAACATCGCAGTGTTTCTGACATATAATATTGAGCCTGGATAAATATTTGAGCATCACTGCTCCCAGATTGTGAATAGATGTTTCCTGTAGACTGTATATTTTCTCCTCTGCTTTTTCCCTCCAACTGAGGAAGGGGCCATGTACCTTCATGTGTGTCACTAAAACATTGAGCGACGATGGCCTATTCAACTGGAGGGACATCACACACAACCCAATCCTGATGTACCTATAAATATGCAATTCCCAACAGGTCCCCTTTCTCCAGTCCAAGAGCGTTGCTGTTGGTTTCGGGACGACTGTTAATCGGGACACCAGAGGAACTATCTGCTCTTCCTTGAATGGTCATATTCTAAAGAAAGAAAGACCTGCTGCCTGTTTCTTTTTAAACATTCATGGGATATGGACGTTGCTGGCAAGTCATTGCCCGTGCCAAATTACATAGGCATGAGGGGAGAACTGGCTAAGGTTAATTGCATGGGTAAATAGACTAAAAGATATGGAGGTAATTGAACAGTGGGAAACATTTAAAGAAACAACTCACAATGCTCAACAAAAGTATATTCCATTGAAGAACAAAAACTCAGCAAAAAAGACCCATCCGTGACTCACTCAGGAAGCTAGGGATAGTATTAGATTAAAAGAAGGGGCTTACAACATGGCAAAAACAGCAACAAGGCTGAGGATTGGCAGTGTTTTAGAAACCAGCAAAGGGCAACCAAAAACTTGATAAAAAGGGAAAAAATAGGATGAGAATAAAACAGCCAGAAATATAAAAACAGATTGTAAGAGCATTTATAAGTGTATAAAAAGGAAGAAAGTAGCTAAATAAACTTTGGTCCATTAGGAGCAGACACAGGAGAAATCATCATGGGGAACGAGGAAGTGCCAGAGGCATTAAACAAATATTTTGTGTCCGTCTTCACAGCAGAAGACACAAGTTCCAAACCAGAAATAGACAATAGCCTAGAGGCTAAAAAGAATGAGGAAATTAATATCAGCAGAGATAAAGTAGTCGAGAAACTTAAGGGAATAAAATCCAACAACTCCCCAGGAGCTGATGGCCTACACTCTAGGGGCCTAAAAGAGATAGCTGCAGAGTGGTGTGCTGGCTATGATTTTCCAAAATTCCTTAGATTCAGGAATAGCAGCAGTAGATTGTAAGTTGGCAAACGTTACACTACTTCTCAAGAAAGGAGGGAGAAAGAAAGCAGTTAACTATAGATCAGCTAGCCTCACATCAGTTATTGGGAAATTGCTGGAATCTATTTTTAAGGAAATCTTAAGAATGCACTTAGAAAAGCATGGTATGATTAGAACAGGTCAACATGGTTTTACTAAAGGGAAATCCTGTTTGACAAATTTATTAGAGTTCTTGAGGATAGTAGGGTAGATAAAGGAGAACCAGTAGAAGTAGTATACCTGGATTTCCAAGAGACATTTGACAAATAATTACTAGGCAAAATAAGGGCTCATGGAGTTGGGGTAATATATTAGCACGGATAGAAAGTTGGCATAAATGGGGCTTTGTCAAGTTGGCAGGCAATGAATTGTGGAGTGCCGCAAGGATCAGTGCTGGGGCCTCAGCTATTTGCAATCTATATTAATGACTTAGATAAAGGGATAGAGAGGAAAGTATCTAAATTTGATGATGATACCAAACTAGATAGAAAGGTAAACTGTGGGGAGGACACTGAGAGGCTGCAAAGAGATATAGGCAGGTTAGGTGAGTGGGCAACAAGATGACAGGTGGAGTAAAAATCCAGATATATTACTTCTATAGGGAATTGTGAAATTATTCATTTTGGTCATAAGAACAAAAAAACAGAATATTTTTCAAAAGGTGAGAAACTTGTAAGTGTTGATGTTCAAAGAGACTGAGGTGTGTTTGTACAAGGAACACAGAAGGTTCGCAAGCAGATGCAACAAGCAATTAGGAAGGCAAATGGCATGTCGGCCTTTATTGCAAAGGGATTGGAGTACAAGAATAAAAGTCTAGCTACAGTTGTACAGTATTTTGATGAGACTGCATCTGGAGCATTGTGCACAGTTTTGGTCTCCACATTTAAGAAAGGTCGTATTTGCATTGGAGATGGTACAGCGAGGGTTCACTCAATTGGTCCCTTGGATGAGGGAGTTGTCCTATGATGAGAGGCTGAGTAAATTCGGCTTATATTCTCTGGTTTAGAAAAACGAGAGGTGATCTCACTGAAACCTAATAAATTCTGAGGAGTTTTGATAGGGTGGACACTGGGAGATTGTTTCCAATGTTTGGCGAGTCTGAAACATGGGGGCACAGGCTCAGGATAATGGGCTGATCATTTAGGACTGAGATGAAGAGAAATTTCTTCACTCAAAGAGTTGTGAATCTTTGGAACTTTCTACCCAAGAGGGTTGTGGATGCTCCATCATTGAATATATTTAAGGCTGGGATAGACAGATTCTTGGTCTCTCAGGGAATTAAAGGATAAGGGGGGTGGGCAGGAAAATGGAGTTGAAACCCAAGATCAGCCATGATGCTATTGAATGGTGGAGCAGGCTCAATGGGCTGTTTGGTCTACTCCTGCTTCTACCTCTTATGTTCTCATGTTCTATCTTTAGTGTGTATCATAATCTCAGGACATCCCAAAGTGCCTCGCAGCCAATGAAATACTTTTGAAGTGTAATCATTTGTAGGAATCTCATGAACCAATTCATTCAGACAAGCAAGAAAATAAATGACCAGATCATCTGATTCAGGTGTTGGCTGAGGGTTAAATGTTGGTCAGGATGACATTGGGATCCTTAAAGTACATTTGAATGGGCAGATGTACTCTTAGTTAAATGTCTAAATTGAAAAATGGCACTCCCTCAGCACTGCCCCTGCAGTGCTGCACTCCCTGCATCCTGGCAACTTAGTGCTGGTATTATCAGCCTAGATAGGTGTACAAATGGGGCTTCACCTCACAACCTCTGCCAGAAGTGTGATACCACCAAGGGAGGTTATGTTATCTATGTGAAATATAGGGGGAGATAATTCCATGAATCCCCTGGTGCACACCCACCTGATGACAGCAGGGCTGGACCAGGCCAGACTGGACCTCGAAATTTAGGGGTAGAAATCAGAATTCAAGATGTCCATCTTATCGGCATAAAACAGGCAAAATGAGACCCAATTTCAGGGCCCAACATCCTGTACCCCAAAGGATGATCTCTGACAGAAATTGGGTCAGTTTCTTGTTTTTAGGCATCCGCAGCAACCACCTAAAGGAGGTGTATTAGACCCTTACTTGTAGAAATAAAATGTCTAATGCCAGTAAGACCCACTAGGAAATTGGTTCTAAGGAGTGAAGTAGCCAGGCTCTGAGCTTTATCTGGGATGGATGAAAGAAAGAACATGCATTTAGATATAACTCAAATCCCAGGATGTTTGAAAGCTTTTTGCAGCCAACCAAGTACTTTTAACGTGTCTCCCCCTAGGCTGTTTTCATTTCCGTAGATCTACTCAACTTGGAAGTTAAATTGCAATTTTATTCAATGAAGTGCAAAAGCAGAAATGCAGTCTCCTGGCACCAGAAAAAGTCAGGTCCAGTGCATTTCTAGAAAGGAATTTGCAGCACCTGGCAATTGCCTGCAGTGGCTCAACAAAGGAGCTTTTGTGCTGATGTTTAATCACATTAGGACTGGCAGTGCAGGAGCAAGATTTTTTTTTCCCATCATCAGTCAAAAATCTCCCATCATTGTGGTGGGGGGGGGGGGTGGTGGCCTCTGCTCTCAGCCATCCTGTCGAACGCTGGCACGTAGTCAATGTCGTGTTCACAGACTCGATGTACAGCCAGAAGTTTTCCTTGAAACACTCAGGTGACAGAGGAACGTAACACATTCTCATCAGAGCTGCATAAAGTGGCAATGAGAGAATAGGAAGAAACATGAGGGATAAAACTAAAAGTGTTGAGGAAGGGACTCATTGATTCTCCGAGTCGTTGGGAATAAATTGGGCATAATGTGGACCAATTTCCACTGAATTTTGCTTCGAACAGAATTGGACGTACCATTGGAAAGGAAAGATTTTGCAGGGCTGTGGAGAAAGAGTGGAGGAATAGGGAAAATTGGATAGCCCTTTCAAAAAGCTGGCACTGGTACAAAGGGCCAAATGGCTTTTCCCTGTGCTGTATGATTCTATCATTCCTACCAGCTCCATATCCACTGTATTTTATGGTCTGGGGTTTGATCTGGAAGTCTGTATGCGACTTTGGATCTGAGTCATATCGAGCTAGGAGGATGCCAGTTTCAATCCTATGATTTGTGTTGAGTTAGCTGAGCTCAGTTTAAGAGGGCATAATTTTCAAGTAGCAACCCAAACCAGTGTGAAATTGCATTGGTCCACTCATGGTGACCACATGTTCAGCTGCCTAGGCCCTGAACTCTGGAGGTCCCTCCATAAACCTCTCTACCTCTCTCTCTCTCTCTCCTTAAAAGCCACCACCAAGCTTTTGGTCACATGTCCTAATATCTCTTTTTTTGCTTCGATGCCAATTTTTGTTTGATTACGGTCCTGTGAAGTACCTTAGGCCATTTTATACATTAAAGGTGCTAGCTAAAAGCAAGTTGTTGTTGATGAAACCATTCCAAGGGTCCACTTGTGCCAAGGTGAGGCCTGAGCCAACTTGAGACCTGGGGCCTGGTTAACAGGACCCAGGAATGGTGCAACATCCACCGGCTAGTTGGGTTTTAGGGGGAGCTGGAGAATACACAATTGTGAAAAACAGGCAAGAATATTATTGGGTTTGATTGTGACGCAGTGACAGTCAAATAGCCAGCAGTCAGTATCGAGGCTCATGCATGAAAAATGGCCGCTTTGATGTACCGAAGAGTGAATGACACTGTTGGAACTATTCGTCACAGTACATAGAAGATTAAAGAGACACAGGAGAAGAACTGAGTAGGTGACACATGTGAATGATAACTCATCTGATGTATTATATACAGGAACTGAAAGAAATGAATTGTCAAATTTCAACAGCTCATAAATCTGTCTCAGGTCAGGAAACCCAAAAAAGAAACTGAATTCTAATAGGAGAGGACTAACAAACCTGAGGATGTTGAAATAGAACGATGTTGAATATAATTGGACCTACTTTCTATGAATGATGTAAGTGGAATTAAAGTACTTGCACAGACGTCAAGAGGATAGTGAAATGGGCAGACACGCGGCAGATGGAATTTAATGCAGAGAAAGAACTGGTGCATATTAAAAGAAAGAATACTGAGAGGCCATGAAAACTAACTGCTGCAATTTTAAAGAGAGTGCAGCAACACGCTGGAGATTTACCTGCACAAATCTTTGAAGGTGGCAGGACAAGATGATTTTGCGAATCGAAAGGGAACACAAACTGGAATACAATAAGAGAAACAGATAATGAGAGAAGGATAAAAACTAAACACTGCAGATGCTGGAAATCTGAACTAAAAACAGAAAACGCTGAAAAAGCTCAGCAGGGCTGGCAACATCTGTGGAGAGAGAAACAGAGTTAGCATTTCGAGTCTGTATGACTCTTCTTCAGGGAGAGGGATGTTGGCCAAGAACTTTGCCCTTCTTTGAAAAATGGAAAGGGATCTTTACAAACAGTAATCTGCATTTATACACCTCCTTCAATGTAGGTTCTTCATAGAAGAGTATTAATAAAAGGAGACATTGATGTGGGGGTGGGGGTGATCAACAGCCTGGTCAAGGAGGTGGGTTATCATGAGAGTCTGAAAGAAGGAGAGAGTGGTTAGAAAGATGAAGGGTTTTGTATGGATATATGCAAATCCACTTGAAGCAGGTTAACATCTCCTCCAAAGAATGACCTCTCTGTAATGCAGCACTCCCCCCAGCTCCTCACTCCAGTATTCCCTTGTGTTATGGAGGGACTGGCCAAGGCAATGCTGAGAGAAGGGCTATGGAGTGCTAATTCCTACTCTGTTGTGATCTCACTGAGGCAGGGAACCAAGAGCAGGAAGTAGGTAAGGTCAGTAGCACAGATACTATGAATTTTCCAGCCCCTCACACTGGCAGGATCTTCTGGTCCTGCTGATGTGAACTGAGATTTCAGTGGCTCACCAGCTCTGTCACGGGGTGGGGGCCGGTGGGGGGGGGGGGGCTGGAAAATTCCTGCCTATATCAGGTTATCAGGTCGAGCGATTAGTAAACGGCCAAGACATGGGGTCAGGTTGAGTTTACTCCAGGTGGTTTCTGTCATAACAGAGCGTACAATATAGTCAATGCCAGGGGATAAGTTTCCATTGGAGAAGATAGGGGTTTGACAGCGTTCTTGGTGATATCAAACAAAAAAACATCAATCAGCCCTTGACTCGTGGCCATTCCTGTTTCCAGAGCATAACATGGGCTCCCACTGAAAAGGTCAGAGCTGAAATCTTTGAGGCGTCCTGTATATAGCGACAAGCTGATCAGTCAATTAAAGGATGACTTTACTGAGTCACAAAATCCCTTCCAATTTTGCATATGTGTTCTCAAATCAGATGTGCTGTTGGAATTCTAGAAATGATGCTGAACGATTTCAAGCCCCCAAAATAGGAGCAGTTGATCTGGTGAATGTAATAAGCAGAATCATTGGCAAACTGCTTACCTTGCTTTTGTTTCAGACTATTTCCCCTGGCATGGGTGTGCAGAAAATTGTAAATATGGTCTGCAGAAATTGTTCTTTATCAGAGTTCATTAAATTGAGGAATGAGCTGATTACATTTCACTTTGTATCTGCCAGGATCTATCACTTTTACATTGGACGTGACACAGTTCAGATGTGACCTTTCTCCTGCTACTGGTTCATTCCCTCTTTTCTCCCCCTGTTTTCTCCCTGAGGTGTTGTCAGCTGTGGCTCAGTGGGCAGGCCCCCCTTTGAGTGAGGAAGTTGTGAGTTCGAGTCACCACTCCAGAAACTCGTGCACACAATCCAGGCTGACTGTCCCATTGCAGTACTGAAGGAGAGCCACACTATCAGGGATGCTGTCCTTCAAATGAAACATTAAACTAAGGCCCCGTCTACCCTCTCAAGTGGATGTAAAAGACCCCATGGTCACTATTTCAAAGAGGAACAGAGGAACTCTTCCTGGTATCCTGGTCAATATTTCTTCCTCAACTGATGTTCTGGCTATTATCACATTGCTGTTTGTGAGAGCTTACTGTGTGCAAATTGGTTGCCTCATTTCCTATATTACAACAGTGACTATACTTCAAAAGTATTTCATTAACTGTAACGTGCGTTGGGATACCCTGGGGTTGTTTTCTCTTATTTTAATAAGACTGGAGATACAGCCGGTGCTTGAATGTAAAAATTGTACGAATGCACGCTCAGGATATGTAGCTCTGTTGACTGAGGCTCCTGACTACAAGGGCTCTTTCTAAATTTTCCCGTTGGTACCAGTAACTCTCCTTTACCATGACAAGTGACCATTATTCAACTGTTAAACCATTTCTCAACCCAGATGGAGTTAAAAATTCCTACGGCACGATTTGAAGAAGAGCAGGGGAGTTCTCTCCTGTGTCCTGACCAATATTTATCCATCAACCAACATCACCAGGACTGATTATCTGATTTATCTCATTGTTTGGAACATCTTGCTGTGAGCAAATTAGTTGCTCTGTTTCGCTACAGTATAACAGAGTCAACATTCAAAAGCGCTTCATTGGTTATAAGACAGTTTGGGATGACCTGTTGTGAAAGGCACTATATAAATGCGATTTCTTTCTTTTCTCGATGGTCTATATTAGTAGAGGGCACTGCGGACCTACTGACTAATTGATCTGCATAATACAGTCTACCTTGCTGAAGGGTTCAAATATAAGGGAGCCGAAGAAAAGAAAGAGATTCTGCATTGTGGTAGACGAGATATCACTTGCTTAACTGGCAATTGATTCCCCAGCAGGGTTTCAGGCTGAATCACAAAACAAAACAGCTCTTTGTGCAGTCACTTCATGCCAAACCAGACCTATTCAGTAGCTGCAGAAATAAACCAATTTTACTGGCAGGTTCAGAGGCAGTGACACAGGGGTTCCATCTTATAATGGTCAATGTTGTTTGCACATCACTGAGGGTATTTTAATCACCCTGGATTTCAACACCGTCACAAAGGGATCCTCTTTTTAAAACAGAGAAGCCTTTTTAAAATACCATCGACATTATACTATTTTAATGTGTTTGAGTTAAGATTGCATTATCAACATGTATAAATAATGCCACCTCAATTTATAGGCCCATTAAAGCATGTTGTAACGTTGATGGGTAATTTATTGTTCACATTAAGTTGCATGAAAGTTTAAGAATGTTCTGAAATGTTTTTTGCTAGTTTGGTTCTAAGAAACTGAGCATCAAGAGATTTTAATCTGATCTTTCCACCTCCGCATTTTAAAATCTATTTACATTTGTGTGGAAGATGCATTAAAAAGAAAGGCTTTCATTTTTATAAAAACCCTTCACATTCTCACAATGTCCCAAAGCACTTTGCAGCCAATGCAGTACTTTTCTGAAGTGGAATCACTGTTGTAACGTAGGAAAAACCGCAGCCAATTTGTGCACAGCAACACCCCACAAACTGTAATGTGACAATGACCAAATAATCTAGGCTTTTTTAAGTGATGTAGGATGAGGGATAAAAATTGGTCAGAAAGCCAGGTAGAACTTCCCTGTTTCTCTTCAAAATAGTATTGTCAGATCGTTTATACTCACCTGAGAAGTCAGATGGTGCCTTTGTTAAACACTTCATCCAAAAGACAGCACCTCTGACAGTGCAGCGTTCTCTCTGTGCCGCACTGGGAGTGTCAACTAGATTTTGTGTTCACATCCCTGCAGTGGAACTCAAACCCACATGTTTCAAGCACCGAGATACCAGAGCGATCCCCCGCTCCAGGGCTTACTCCAGCCACCAGAGGGTGGTTGGAGTCTGGAACAAACTCCCTGCAAGGGTGGCGGAGGTAGGTTCGATCGAGGTATTCAGAAGGGAATTGGACTGTTATCTGAAAAGAGAGAATGTGCAAGGTTACAGAGATAAGGCAGGGGAGTGGGACTAGGCGGAGTGCTCTTTCAGTGAGCCAGTACAGACTGGGTGGGCTGAATGGCCTCCTTCTGCACTGTAAAGATACTGTGATTCTGTGTATTCAAAAGTGAGAGAGCAGGAACACTGAATTCACTTTTAAAATCCTGAAAGGTTTTGACAGAGTGGATACAGAAAATGTTTCCTTTTGCAGGGAAGGGGCAAAACTTGAGGCCATCGATATAAGAAATCCATTCGGGAATTCAGAAGAATTTTTTTTCTTCCAAAGTGGTGACAATGCGGAACTCACAACCACAGAGGGAGTGGTTGAAGTGAAGAGAATAGATCCATTTAAGGGGAAACTGGACAAGCATATGAAGAAGCAGGGAATGGCTGGGTTACAATGGTAGATCTAGATGAGGAAAGGTGGGAGGAGCTGGAGTAGGGCATTAACACCAGCAGGGACTGGTTTTGGCCAAATGGCCTATTTCTGTGTCATATTATCCTATGTGATATATAATTTCTAGTTCACAGAGCATAAAATTCCACAGCACATTACTGCACTTAGCATTAATCAATGACCTGGTAATCTGATTCAGAAAAGCTCAGAATGACTTGTGCGGAATGTTTCAGGGCCTTTCTAGGTTGCTTACAAAGAGTAAGGAGTGGTTCACTCTAAATCTGATGAATGCTTCATCTGGCTCCACTGGCGCTGACTGTAGAGGAAGGTAGACAAACATTCTTTCACCAGCACTGACACAGAGTCGTAGTCAGAATGGCACAGAAGGAGGCTGTTGAGCCCATCAAGTCCATGCAAGCTCTCTGTAGAGCCATCCAGTCAGTCCCATTTCCCCTATCACAGTAGCCCTCAAGGTCATTTCCCTGAAGTGCCCATCAAATTTCCTTTTGAAATTATTGATTTTCTCCACTCGCACTGCACTCATAGGCAGTGAGTTCTGGGTCTCCTGCATTGGGTCAAGTGGAGTAAATATCAGCCCCTAGTTTCCTGTTTTTGATCCCCATCCAGTGACCATTGCTGCAGAGGATATGTCTAAATGTGGCAAGAGATCAGGAGCAGACTCGAGTTCCTGCTGATGGCTGCTTAATTTGCAGAGCTTCAGGGAAAGAGTGGAACTAATTGGATAGCTCTTTCAAAAAGCTGGCATGGCCTCAATGGGCTGAATGGCCTCCTTCTGTGCTGGATATTGTCCAGGTCTTGCTGCATTTGGACATGGACTGCTTCAATATCTGAGGAGTAGTGAATGGTGCTGAACATTGTGCAATCATCAGCGAACATCCCCACTCCTGAACTTATGATGGAACGCAGATATTTGATGAAACAGCTTAAGATGGTTGGGCTGAGGACACTACCCTGAGGAACTCCTGCAGTGATGTCCTGGAGCTGAGATGATTGACCTCCAACAACCACAACCATCTTCCTTTGTGCTAGGTATGACTCCAACCAGTGGAGAGTTTTCCCTTTGATTTCCATAGACTCCAGTTTTTCCAGGGCTCCTGATGCCACACTCTGTCAAATGTTGCCTTGATGTCAAGGTGAGGGTTTGCCTTTGGGTAGGGTAGTGTCTTAGGCCAAAACATCTTCAGCTGCTTCATCAATGACTTTCCTTCCATCATAAAGTCAGAAGTGGGGATGTTCGCTGATGATTGCACAAAGTTCAGCCCCATCTGGGACTCCTGAGATATTGAAGCAGTCCATATCCAAATGCAGCAAGACCTGGAAAATATCCAGCCTTGGGCTGACAAATGACAAATAGCATTCGTGCTACACAAGTGTCAGGCAATTACCAACTCCAACAAGAGAGAATCTAACCATCACCCCTTGACATTCAATGGCACTACCATCACTGAATCTCCCGCTATCAACGTTCAGGGGATTACCATTGACCATAAACTGAACTGGGCTAGCCATATAAATACTATGGCTACAAGAGCAGGTCAGAGGCTGGGGATCCTGCAGTGAGTAACTCACCTCCTGACCCCCACCCCCCCCCCCCCCCCACCCCCCCCCCCCCCCCCAAAGCCTGTCCACCATCAACAAGACACAAGTCAGGAGTGTGATGGAATACTCTCCACTTGCCTGGCTGAGTGCAGCTCCAACAACAGTCAAGAAACTCAACACCATCCAGCACAAGGCAGTCCGCTTGATTGGCACCCCATCCACAAACATTCACTCCCTCCACCACCGATGCATAGTAGCATCAGTGTGTACCACCTACAAGATGCACTGCAGAAACACACCACGGCTCCTTAGGCAGCACCTTCCAAACACACAATCACTACCCCCTAGAAGGACAAGGGCAGCAGATACATGAGAACACCACCACCTGGAAGTTCCCCTCCAAGCCACTCACCATCCTGACTTGGAAATATATCGCCGTTCCCTCACTGTCGCTGGGTCAAAATCCTGGAACTCCCTTCCTAGCAGCACTGTGGGTGTACCTACACCACATGGACTGCAGCAGTTCAAGGAGGTAGCTCACACCTACCTTCTCAAGGGCAATTAGAGATGGGCAATAAATGTTGGCCTAGCCAGCGGCTCCCAAATCCCGTAAATGAATAATATAAAAACAATCATTCTATCATTCATCCTATGGAAAGAAATCACTATAAATTCACGAGAAGCTTGAGATTCAGATTTTTGGCTTCAACGCAAGTCTTCAGCTGCCCCAGATTTCAGACTATGAAGACTGTCAGGAAGTTGAGAAAAGCATTGAAAAAGAGGGGTGGAGGCAGATGCTGATGTTACTGTGAGAAGAGGTAAACAGTTTGTCCTCTCCTGTCCAGCAATCATGATTAGCCTGAGAGATGCTAAGGGAATCTTCCACATGAACCAACCTGCACTTTACGACACCACACACAATAATTGAGACAAGTCTGTCATTACGACAAATCATTCCTGTCCTGGGGCCTGCTCGTTTAAAACCCATCTGTTATTGTGTAATGCACAATTGTACTTTTTTTTTAAAAAAACTCCATATTATTTGTGTGGTGGATCCTTGTCACTTGCATTCAAAGCTGTAATGATGGACTACAGCTGGCTCTGAGCTATTCTGCCCCAAGCCGTATACTTGGGACCGAGCCTTGTGTCTGAAAACTAAACATAGCTGAAAAGCAGCAAGTTGCATCTGTCAATGGCCACAGGTGACAGGTGTGCCACCGTTTGGTCTGCTCCTCTTTTCCACCTCTTACTCCTTACAAATCCCCTTCCTCTTTCTTCTAAACCCCACCCTACCTATGAGGGTTGCAAATGTTTCCTCCTGTTTACTTCAACTGAAGGAAAAGACTGCGATGGGGGTAGAGCCAACATCTGCAAGCATTTGTGAAATATCTCCGCTAAAACCATTGCTGTGACTTGTTAGACGCTCCAGTTTTTTTTTCCCCAATCCTTTCTCTTGCTCTCCATCAAGTTCACATGTGGCGATCAGGATCTGCAGGCGATGGCGAAGCTGGGACAGGATAATGTTATGAATTTCATATGAGATTTCTACTGCAGTCAGTCTTCCTTCCTGTACCTGCTGGGCTGTTGTAATAATGGATGCTTAGTTATATGCATAAAGAAAAAAAGAATTGCATTTATATAGCACCTTTCATGAGCACAGGATGTTCTGAAGCACTTTACAGCCAATGAAGTACTGCTGAAGCATGGTCATTGTTCCAAGTAGGAAACTTGCCAATTACAGCCAATTTATGCACAGTGAGCTCCCAATAAGAGCAATGTGATAATGCTCAGGTCTGCTTTTGTGACTGATTGATTGGGGGATAATGAGACTATTCCCATGCTCCTTTTCAAAATAGTGCCACAGGATCTTTCACATCTGCCTGAGAGGACAGATCTCAATTTAACATCTCATCCAACACCTCCAACAGCCTCAGAAATACAATGGGCATGTTAGTTATGAGTTTTGTGCTTTGGTTTCTGGAGTTGGATTTGAGCCCAAAGCATTTTGACTCCGAGATATTTGCACTCCTGAGTGACCTACACAAAAGTGTGTGACTGCTGGGGGAGTGGGTGCATGAAGCAAGGCAGGTGTGTACATGAGGATAGGTGTGTGTGTGTGGAGGGAAGTTGTGTGCGCACGTGTGCAGGATGGGTGCACCTTTTGGGTTTGTCTGTGTGTATTTACCTGGGATAAGTGTACATGTCTATATGGGATAGGTCTGCAGTTGTGGAGTAAGGGTGTATGTGTTTGTGGAGAAGGGTGAGTTTGTGCGGGTTAAGGGTGTGTGTGTATGTGGGTGCGTATATGTCTATGGGCGGAATTTTATGGTTCCTCCCACTGTTGGGATTTTCCATTCCCACCAAAGCCAATGGGCTTTTGAACAGCTCACTACAATTTACAGCCCCACCTGCCACAACGGGCCCATAAAATTCCGCCCTATTTTTCTGTTTGTCTATGTGCTTCTGTGTGTGTGTGTGTGTGTGTGTGTGTGTGTGTGTGTGTGTGTGTGTGTGTGTGTGTTATGTGTGTGTGTGTGTGTGTGTGTGTTATGTGTGTGTGTGTGTGTGTTATGTGTGTGTGTGTGTGTTATGTGTGTGTGTTATGTGTGTGTGTGTGTGTGTGTGTGTTTATGTGTGTCTGTCTCTGTGTGTGTATGTGGGTAGGGATTTATGTGTGTCAGGAGGGTAGGTATGTGCAGGCTGCCTATGTTGTCACCAATTTGTACACCACAAACCTGTGAAATGTAAACCAGATTTAAAGTCAAAAAGACATCGGAAAAGACATGTTTGTATTTAAGGTATCATTGGATATAAAAAGATCCAACGCTGTGAGTGAGTGTGGGATGATGAGCAGCTCTCCCAAGCTTAGTGGTGATGTTTCTGTTCACCTTGCTCTCCTCCTATGGCTGAAGGGATTGAATCTAAAAATAAAACCTGAAATGGCTCATTTCAATGAAAACAGCCTTGACTTCTCGAGCAGCTTATCACATCTGTCAGAAACCTTCTCGAGCACCTTGCACAATGAAATACTTAATAGTGCAGTGCCTGAAAACTCCTCCAAGACACAACAGAGAAAGTTGTTTGGGGGCTGCAGAGATGTCAACAGATTAGTTTGATTCACCTGGGGATAGGAGGGTGAGAATGTGAGTATAGGGATCGCGTGTGGGAGATGGTCAATCCTGCCACACACGGAATGAGGTCTTCTGAAGGGAAAATCAGCCTTTTCTCTCATATTCTCCCCCGTCTTCTCCCGTATCCTCCTCAAACTCCAGTCAATACAGAATTCCAAAAACTATGAGATAGACAAGGATGGCAGTGCACTGTTATCCACTCTGCCCGATATTCATTTCAATTTTGAAGTCAATGGAACTGAATGTCGGGCAATAGGGCAGTGATCAAACTCCAAAACATTGGGCAGACGAGGCAATGACTAAACTGCCAATGACCTCAATGACAGGTGACTCATGAAGAGTTTTCATAGAGTAAGTGCTATATCATCCCTTGTTCTCCACCATCCAAGATGAATTTCCACCGCAGCATCTTCCCTAAGCAGCCATTAACACATAGGAATGGGAGGAGGCCATTCAGTCCCTCAAGCCATTCAATGAGGTCATGGCTGATCCTTGACCTAACCCCATATACTTGCTTTTGTCCCATATCCCTTAATATCTTTGGCTAATACCATCCTCGCCAAGCCTATTGGCTCCTTGTCAACCTTAATCACTCCACCATTGGCAGACCTGTCTTTAGTTGCCTAGGTCCTGAACTCTGGGTTTCCCTTCCTCAGTATCTTTAATTCTCCCCCCCTCTCTCCTTCCTTAACATGCTCATTAAAACCTACCTCTTTGACTAAGCTTCTGGTCATCTGGTCCTAATATCTCCTTATTATCAAGTCTTGTTCAATAACTCTCTTGTGAAGCACCTTGTGCAATTGTTTTAAGGTGTTACATGAATGTAAGTTGTTGGTATCCCCTGATGTTATCCGTTTTTGGGTTCTCATCCCCATTTTCCATCCAAAAAGCATACAAAATTCAAGGCTTTATAAACAGAGGCAGTAAGTACGGAAGCAAGGGAGATACTGAAAAACCTTATGGTGCTTCAGGTATGTAGAAAGACTAGAGAAGCTGGTGTGGTTCTCCTTAGTGTAGAGAAGGTTAACAGGAAATTTAATAGAGATGTTGAAAACTTTTTGATAGTGTAAATAAGGAGAAACTGTTTCCCATGGCTTATGGGTAAATAACCAGGGGACACAGATTTAAGATATTTGACAAGATACGGCATGAGGCGAAATTATTTTTCACAGCGAGGTGTTGTGATATGGACTGCGCTGCTTTAAAGCATTGGGTTTAAACCAGTTGAAACTGATGGGATGAAATTTCCCCCTCGAGGATTATTAGGATCCTATCTCTAACCTCCCGCATTATGTCTCGAGGAGTTTGCTGGTAACCCTGGTGGCTTAAGTCAGCAAAACAGCATCCATCAACTCAATAAACACTAGGAGGGTTTTAAAACCAGCATTATGTACAACAAATCATAGACAAAGCTCTGTATTAGTCTCCTAGGACACATCATCAAAATCCTTCCTATTCTTCGATCAGTAACAAAAAAAATAGAAGATTTGTATTTCTTTAGCACCTTTCACAGATCCAGGGCATCCTAAAATGCTTCACAGCCAATGAAATATTTTTGAAGTGTAATGTATCAAATGTGACAGCCAACTACTGTTTATAATGTAGAAAACATGGCTTCCAACTTTCACACAGCAAGCTGCCACAGACAGCAATGGCCAGACCACCTGTTTTTTTAGTGATTGCGAGGTTGAAGGAAATGTATTGGCCAGTGGGTCGAGGTGATGTTCCCTGGTCTTCTTTAAAATAGCAGCCATGGAATTTTCTACATTCACCTGAGAGGGCAGAAAGGGCCTCGGTTTAATACCTCATCCAAAAGATGACACCTCAGATAGTTCAACTCCTTCAAGTACGGCAGTGGGAGTCGCAGACTATATCGTGTGCTCAAGTCTCTGGAGTGGGGCAGAGTCTTTAGACAACAAGTTATGTTTTCCACAAAACCCCCTGTGTTTCTATATCTTACTCCATCTCCAATCCTACTTCTTCAACTATGCCTTCATCACCTCTCCAAGCACCTACTACTCTTTAGTATCTATTTTCAGCCCCCACAATACTTCTATGGCCCCAGGGCATTTGTAATGTTATTGCTATTATTAATGCCTCGCTTGCCAAAGACCAGATGTTCTTAAGGTGCGTCCTTTCCTCGTTCACTGTTTTGATTATCACTATCCACAAGAGGAAGGCCATTTGGCTGATCGTGTCTGTGCCAACCCCATGCTAGGTGAATCCAAAACCAATCTCACCGGCCTTTTCTCACCTCATAACCCTGTATCTTGCTTTATTTCAAACATCTTTCAAATTTTCTCCAATGGTTTCTGCCTCAACCAATCCAAATGGGAAAATTTTCCACATTTCAACGAATCCCTGGGTGAAGGTGTTTCCTCCACCCACCCCCCCCAGCCTCTCTGCTCACTCTGACAGTGACATATTTCAACTGATGACCCCTAGTCATTCACTTCCCAACAGGAAGAAATATCTTTATCCTATTCACCTGAAGGGGGTGAAGGCAGGGCCACTAATGGCGGAACAAAGGATTGGGGCATTGCGCAAGAGGTCAGTGTCGGTTAAACCGGGAGGAAAGCAACCGGTCCTAAAAAACAGGGACAAATTTGTCTTATTATCGTCATGGCCAACACCATCTTAAAACACAGCAGGGGAGGGCAGGAGAATTCCCTCAGGTCTCCTCCTGCACCCCCCCCACCCCCCACCTTGGACTTGGCAAAGATTTTGAGAAGACCCTGTTTACCCATATAAGTGACATTTTCGGCATAGTTACAGTTGGGAGTGGGGGTGTCTTGAGGAAATTCACCCCCTGTGGGGCAGGTTGAAATGGGTCTCTAAGAATCTTTCACATGGCCAGCCTCTTTTGCTCTAGAGTAAACCACACACCCACCACTGCCTGATTTTCCCACTGTCTTTTTGTGGTGCCAGTTATCAATGTGTGATACTTGCCTATCTTGGCAGGTAGCCATAGTAATAATCTCCCAAGCATTGTGGCAATGGGTATCTCCACAGTGGCACCACAATTAAAATTTCTCTCACTGGAGTCGCTTCTTGTTAAGCAGTCTTGTCATGAATTGCATTGATTGCCTCTTACACTGTTATTTACTCTTTTCTCATCCCCTCTTTTCCCTGGGAGATGGTCCTAGCAGTCTATTTTTAGCCCTTATGTATACAACGTGAACAGCAGTAGGGGAGGTCATGGCTGCCGATATCCAGCAAAGTGAGAATTAGATTTTAAAAGTCATAATGAGTGCAACCTGGATGAAATGGTTCTGTACCTCATCAACCTCCAGCCGATCCAATAATCAGGCTTTCATAGCTTTCCTCTTGTGGGTCTGGCAAATTCAATCCTAACTCAATTCACTTAGTGCTGGAACTAAAGAGCAGTCATTTCTTTGTGCTTTGCTTCACACAACATAAAGGAGAATTCATTGTAGTCGCAACCATTGCAGGGGAGTCACGCATGAAGGAAGTGTGGGTCAGGATTGGGGCTGCAGTACTGCACAAGTGATTCGCTAACCTGTACTCTCTTCAACATTGACTCCTGACTGGCACAGAACTGGATGGTTTAATATGCATATATATTTCTTGTTTATTTTGCTGCCAACTTTGGCAACCTCTTTCACATTTTGATACACTGATCTGGCTAAAGTTGGTAGAAAGGAAGGACCTGCATTTATAACATGCTGGCACCCTCAGTGCAATTCTGGGGGAGTGTTGCACTGTCAGAAGTGCTGTTTTCTCGGATGGATTGTTAAAGAAAGGATCCATCTTCTTTCTCACTGGACGTGCTTGCTCTGTTCGCTCACCCCACATTGGTTCCTGATCAAGCAACGTCTTGGTTTTAAAATTTTCCTGCTTGTTTTCAAATCCCCCTGTGGCCTTGTCCCTCTCTATCACTATAATGTGCTTCAGCAGCCCTCTGAGAACTCTGCACTCACCTAATTCTGGCTTCTTGAGCATCCCCCATTTTAATCGCTCCACCATTGATGACTATGCCTTCAACTCTCTAGACCTTAAACTCTGGAATTCTCTCCCTAAACCTCTGTATCACTCTTTCCTCCTTTAAGGTGCTCCTTAAAAGCTACCACTTTGGTTGTTTACCAAGATTTTGACCATCTCCCCTAATATCGCGTTCTGTGGCTCAGATGTCAAATACTGCTTTATCATGCTCCTGTGAAGTGCTTTGTGGTGGTTTATTATATTAGAGGCATTATATAAATGCAACTTGTCATCATTGTAAGAGATCCAATTGTACTATTTTGAGTAAGAGTAGGGGAGCTCCCCCAGTGTTCACCTCAATATTTATCCCTCAATCAACACCTAAAACAGATATAGGTTCATCACTGTTTTTGGAAGCTTGCTGTGTGCTTCTTAGCTGCTACATTCAAAAAGGTACCTTGTTGGTTGTGAAGTGCTTTGGAATGTCCTGAGTGACAGACACTATGTGACTACAAGTCTTCATTTTCATTTGGCTTGCTCCGGAGAGCTGGTGATACTGTGCAACGATGCTCCAGGAAAGCCCAACAACTTTAGTAGAAAAGGCAAGAAAATCTGAAGAAATATATTTATGAGGCAGGTTTTCCAGTTCTTGTGTCTACTCATACCTAGGCACAGCGACTGTAGGGACATTGGGAGGACTAAAATGTTTCCACCAAACTGCATGCACATGTGGCCACACAACAGCCTGGAAGATCTTCATGTGGGCCTTGTTTTGTGCTAAACAACATGTGTGCCCAGCCTCTCTAAAGGTAGCATGCATTGAAGGAGCTTGCAACCTACAACCATGCAGTTTATGTGGGGACATTGATGAGTTGTCATTGTAGCCCATGCAGTCCCCTTAACCTGATTTTCCTGTATTCCTTCCCTGTCAGATAGCAATAGTGCCAGGAACAGGAAAATCTGCCTCCTAAAGCACTTTTCTGATCAGCATATACTGGAAGCAATTATTAAAGCTGTAACCTAGGCTGCAGCCGACAGTCACGCATTGTCCAACGTTAATATTCCTCATTCCTGTTCCTGTCCAAATCCCTTGAATGAATTTCCACCTTTAACTCATTCTCAGGTATCTATTAAACATTATATATATTGTTTATACTAGATATAAACCATCTACACCTTGAGTAGATAACTCAATCCCACATATCCGTTATTCTACATATAAGCCAGAATTATTTGGAAGGCACCTTTCTTCCCTACCACCCAAGGAGTCGGTAGCGAACACATTGCTGCCCCGCAGCCATTTAACGCACAATGAGCCCCTCAGTCAGGAAGAGGTCCCACCTCAAAGAGCGGCTTGCCCCTAGCCCCAGCAGTGCCAGAAGCTTCAGTGGACAGGATTGGGATGACAAGCAGTCCCCAGAGCCTGAGTCCTGGAGGCCAGGGCCAGGTAGGGTTTGGGGGTCTCAGGGTGGGGTGGAGAGGTTAGGCCTAGGGGGTGGGGGTGTTGATGGAAAGGCTGGGGGTGGGGGGGGTGCAGAGGAAGCACCTGGAGGGGCCAGACATTTTGGGGGGTGTGGGTGGGGGGGGCACCTGATATTGAAAGGAAGCTGCTGATGGAGGGGCTAACCACCTCCTTCTTGATTGAGAACTTGAGCAGGGTTACCCTTCCGGCTTCTCCTCGCATCTGAACTCCTCCTGCTAGCCTGAAAATTGAGGCCAGGCAGGAAACAACCCTTAAGTGGTCATTTGGGACAAGGGCAGGCTTGGGGGGCCAGTCTAGGCCTCACTCATCCTGCCACAAAATTGTGGAGAGGCCGGGACAGGTGGGAAGGCCAGCCGAAGAATTTTACAGCCACCCACTGCCCACAAACCTGCTGATGGGGAATGTAAAATTCTGCCCATAAACTATCTGAATTATTCAATTAGAGAGGTGAAGGCTGGATCATTGAATATACTCAGGGCTGAGTTAGACAGAGTTTTGATTGTCAAGAGAGTCAATGGTTATGGGGTGAGGGAGAGAAAGTGGAGTTAAGGCTAGATCAGCTAGAAGGGGCTGAATGGCCTATTTTCTTCCCATCTTTCCTCATCTAACTCAATCAGCGTAACCCACTATTCTCTTTCCCTCATGTGTTCATCTAGCTCTCCCTTAGATGTACCTATACTATTTGCCTCAACTACTCTCTACAGGAGTGAGTTCTACATTTTAACCACTCAATGGGTAAAGAATTTTTGTCTGAATTCCCTATTTGATTTATTAGTGACTCATCAGAGGTCCTTAGGCAGCACCTTCCAAACCCACGACCACTACCATCTAGAAGGAGTTAAAGCAGCAGACACCTGGGAACACTACCGCCTGGAAATTCCCCTACAAGAATGAATCACTTTTAAAATTTTTTTTAGCACATCCTGCTGTCACTATAGGGTTCATTGGTTACATGCAGTGTATTGTGGGTAACTGGGGGTGTAAGTGTCATAGCTTGGCATAGAGGGTATGAAGGGCCATGGGGTGGGTGGAGGGGCATAGCTTGGCATAGTGGGCATGAGAGGCCATGAGGGTAGGTTGGGAGCCTTACCTTGGTATAGTGTGGATTTGGAGGACCTTTTGAACTGACTTTTTAAAAGGCCCCCTCATGCAGACTAGGATTCATGATCCTTTGTGGAGCAGTGAATCACGACTCTTTAAAAACCTGGCCCAACTCCATGAACACTGTAGAGGAGTAGGACATGTCTATCTCCGCAAAGGAGCCGGCCAGCTCAGGAGAGCCGGATGCGGGCTTTTGACAGGGACCAGTCCACACCCATTAAAGACATTCCAGAAAATCAGACAGTGTGGAAATGGGGCTACGAATCCTGGAACGCGGACCAGCTCACCATTTTTAAAGGGCTCCCGAACCATCCCAATACGTTGAAAAATTCAGCCCATGATCTCAGTCTGAAAATCCCGGTGTAATATGGAGGGCGCTTTTGAGGTGCTGTCTTTCAGATAAAGATGTTAAACTGAGGCCCTACTTGCCCACTCAGGTGGATGTAAAATGAATGCTATTTTGAAGGAGAGCAGGGAATTTCACCCTAGTGCCTTGGCCACTCTTTGTGCCTCGCCAACAAAATGGAAACAGATTATCTGTTCATTATCACATTGCTATTGGTTCTGACATTACAACAGTGTTGTACTTCCTTGATTTAAACATGCTCTGGGAAATCCTGAGGTTGCAAAACGTGCTACATAAATGCAAGTTTTTCTGTCTGCTGTTTGAATACAAATTGGTTAATTCCTCCATTAGAGAAATGTACATGAACAGGTTAGGAATTGACTCAGTGGTGTTACCATCTTGAGAGGAAGCTCCACAGACCGTAGACAAGGGGTTGGATTTTCAAAGTAGGACTGGGATGCCAACACCTCAATAATTTCCAGGCCCCGTTCTGCAACTGCTAGGCTAGTTTGAAATGACATGCTCGGTGTGCAATTAGTGGCTCCATGCATTAGCAGGAGGTGGGAGCTGCCTGCAGAACCTGAGTGGCAAAAGCCATGATAGGGCCTGCTGTTGCCTTAAGGAAGGGAGTAGACAACATCTCAGAGGAACAGCAGCCTCACTGAAGCACGAAAATAGGCAAACAGCCAAATGAGAGTTACTGCACCCGACTCGGGGTTCCAAGACTATCCATTGCATATAAAAAAAAAGCTTTCACTCCCTTTGCTTTGAACCCGACAGCTGAGCACTAATATGCAGCAGACCGAGTTCGCCGAATTCAGAATTGAAAATTGCACTCTTGCCCTCCCTGGCCCATTAACAAGCCCTTCAAGGAGCTAATGGGCTGTTAATTGGAGACTAGCTGATTCCCTGCTCCACCCCCCCACCCCCACCGCATTGGGACTTAGACACCTTCCAGGAACACAGCTTTTAAATCACGCCTGCACCCATTCCTGACCCTGCCGGGCAATGGAAAATCCAGCCCAGGGTGTGTGCTTTTGAAGCTTGGCTGCTGGAGCTAACTCAGAATGATGAACTGCACTGGGATTAACATCATATTATTTCACCATGAGAGAGAGAGAGAGAGAATCCACTTAACCTTGTTCACTAAATAATTTGGAGGACAGGTTTCCCAAGGAGGATATTCCCTTGGGTACAGTCACATTATTCGAAGCACTTGATTGTAACGGGATTACTGCAACCCTCTGCTCTGAAATAACCTAACCCACCTGGGACCACTTTCACTGTGCGATCATGTTTCAAGTACTAAAACACTGGAACTACTCAACAGCAATATAAACAAAACGATGCAGAAACAGAGAACCCTTGGGGTTCACATGTACAAATCTTTTGAAGGTGGCAGGCTGTTTTAAACAAAAGCAGGCCAGATTTCTGAGAGGTTAGGGAAGATTCTGCAGACCTCCAAAATGGTAGGTGGGATCCTGGTGTGGAAGTCTCACTCCCCATTTCCAACAGATCTAATTTTTCCAGTGGGAGAAGGTGGGGTGGAGTTGTGGGGTGAGGTGGGGGGGTGGTGGGGGGGTGGCAGTGTAAGTGTGATTCACACAGGAGGGAAAACCAAACTAATAAGGGACGTTTGAAATTAGTGCTGAGTTCAAACAAACCCCACCCTGACTGGTCCAAGTGTCTTAGCCCGCAGTGTGGGAGTATTATATAAATTGATGGTGTCAACTATAACACTCTTGAAAGGAGGATAAAGTCATTTTAAATGTCAAGGTTTGATGTTTTTTTAAATCCCTGCTCTTTAAACTTGAGAAAAACAGGCTGCAGCTATGGATGGAATCTTGTGCCCTTTTTGTTATTCATTTTATGGAAAGTGAGTGTCACTGGCTGGGCCGGCATTTATTGCCCATCCCTAATTGTCCTTGAGAAGGTGGTGGTGAGCTGCCTTCTTGAACCGCTGCAGTCCATGTGGTGTAGGTACACCCACAGTGCTGTTGGGGAGGGAGTTGCAGGATTTTGACCCAGCAGCAGAGAAGCAATGGCTGATATATTTCCAGGTCAGGATGGTGAGTGGCTTGGAGGGGAACTTCCAAGTGGTGGTGTTCCCATGTGTCTGCTGCACTTGTCCTTATAGATGGTAGTGGTGGTGGGTTTGGAAGGTACTGTCGAAGGAGTCTTGGTAAGATCCTGCAGTGAATTTTGTAGATGGTGCACACTGCTGCTACTATGCACCAGTAATGGAGGGAATGAATGTTTGTGGATGTGGTGCCAATCAAGCGGGCTGTTTTGTCCTGGATGGTGCCAAGTTTCTTGAGTGTTGTTGGAGCTGCATTCATCCAGGCAAGTGGTGAGTACTCCATCACACTCCTGACCTGTTCCTTGTAGATGGTGGACAGGCTTTGGGGACTCAGGAGGTGAGTTACTCGCTGCAGGATTCCTAGCCTCTGACCTGCTTTAGCAGCCACAGTATTTTTATGGCTAGTCCAGTTCAGATTCTGGTCAATGGTAGCCCCCAGGATGTTGATAGTGGGGGATCCAGCAATGGTAATGTCTTTGAATGTTAAGGGGTGATGATTAGATTCTCTCTTGTTGGAGATGGTCATTGCCTGGCACTTATGTGGTGCGAATGTTACTTGCCACTTGTCAGCCCAAGCCTGGATATTGCCCAGGCCTTGCTGCATTTTGACATGGATTGCTTCAGTATCTGAGGAATCTTGAATGGTGCTGAACATTGTGCAATCATCAGTGAACATTCTCACTTCTGACCTTATGATGGAAGGAAGGTCATCACTGAAGGAGCTGGAGATGCTTGGGCCTAGGACACTAGTAGCTGGTGTGGTGGTTGGGGGGTCATTTAATCAGGTGGGAGAGTGGTAGGCAATTAATGCCTACTTAAGGGCCTCATCCTACTGCCACAGGTATTGATCCAGCGACAGGTGAGATCTTGCAATGCAGAGAGCACAATAAGCTTCACTGGGTCAAAATCCTGGAACTCCCTCCCTAACAGCACTGTGCGTGTACCTGCACCAGATGAACTGCAGCAGTTCAACATGTCTGCTCACCACCAGCTTCTCAAGGGCAACTAGGGATGGGCAATAAATGCTGGCCCAGCCAACGGAGCCCACGTCACGTGAATGAATAAAAAAAAGCAAACATGTATGGGGTTGCTTGTGGGCTCCTGGGGATGGGGGTGAGGTTTCCTCGTTCAAACACTCAGTGCCTGATAGAGGAACCCAGCGCCAGGAAGGACGTGTCCGTTGTGAGCTCCTGTTGTTGCTGCTGAACCCCTAGAGAAATTTCCCAACCCAAGCTATCCACCTGGGTAGCGAACATCTCACCGACAGAGTAGGAAAGTAAGCAAGTTATGTTAAAGCTAAACGTTCATAAATCACTGGCTAGGCCTCAACTGAAGTATTATGTCCTATTATAAACCCCACACTTTAGGAAGGATGTTAAGGTTTTGGAGAGGTTGCTGAGGAGATTTACCAGAATGGTACCAGTGATGGGGGCTTCAGCTATGTGGAGACACTAGAGTGCCTGGGATTATTCCTCTTAGAAGATTAAGGGAAGATTTTAAAACGGTGTTCAAATTTACGAGGGGCTTCAGCAGAGTAAATAAATTTACACTGACTGGCATAGCCAGAGGACACAGATTTAAAGTAATTGGCAAAAGAACCCAGAACGGAGATGAAGCTCAGAGGAGACTTGATAGAGGTATTCAAGATCCTGAGGGGTAAGGAGAGGGTAAGTAGTGAGAAACTCGTCCCGCTCAAGAGAACATCAAGAACTAGAGGGCACGGATTCAAAATAATTGGCAAAAGAAGTAAAAGTGATTTGAGAGAAAAATTTTTGGTTGGAGTCTGGAACAAACTCCCTGAAAGTGTGGTGGAGGCAGGTTCGATCAAGATATTCAAAAGGGAATTGGATTGCTCCATGAAAAGAGAGAATGTGCAAGGTTATGGGATAAAGCAGGGGAGTGGGACTAGGTAGAATACTCTTTCAAAGAGGCAGTGCAGACTCAATGGGCCGAATGGCTCCGTTCAGCACTGTGAGACGGAGTAGTTTTTTTTACCGCAGTGAGTTGTGATCCGGAATGTGCTATCTGCAAGAGTGATAGAAGCAGACTCAACAGTAACTTTCAAAAGAGAATTGGGTAAACTCAAAAGTAGAGCATTGGGACTAAATAGATAGCTGTCAGAGACTCGATAGGCTGAAGGTTAGCTGAAATCAAACTAATGTACTAAACATGTAGGTTAGGTTTTCTTATGACCTGTCAATAACCAGTGAAGACAAGTGATGACCTTTAGTATCAGAGCTTTAAACACAACTGTGCTTTAGAAGCAGCTGTTGTATGGTTGCTAGCACACTTGCCTCTAAAGCAGAAGGCTGAGAGTTAAAACCCCACTCCAGGACCTGAACACAAAAACAAGGTGAACACTCCAGTGCAGTACTGAGAGAATGCTGCGCTGTCAAACGAGATGTTAAACTGAGCCACTAGCTGCTCTCTCAACTTGATGTGAAAGATTCCGCGGCACTATTTCAAGAAAGGGCGGGGGAATGATGCCTGATATCCTGACCCTCAATCAACATCACAAAAACAGGTTAGCTGGTCATCATCACATTGCTGATTGTGGGAGCTTGCTGTGCACCAACTGGCTGCTGTCTTTCCTACAGTACAGCAGTGATTGCACTTCGAAAGTGCTTCATTGGGCATAAAATACATTGAGCCAGCTGGTGGTTGTAAACAGCAGTATATAAATGCAAGTCTAGGTTTTGTATTGCAGTAATATACTTATCCCTAATATCTGAGTTCTCTTCTTAAGTGAAATATCAGTGTTTGTTTGCTGAACACAGACAAAATCAGTTGATCCAAGGAAACTGGATGTGTCAGTACAAAAGTATTAAATTACCTGAACATCAGCCGGTTTGGTGAATTAAGGAATTTTTTTTTTATTCATTCATGGGACGTGGGCTTCACTAGCTGGGCCGGCATTTATTGCCCATCCTTAATTGCCTTTGAGAAGGAGGTGGTGAGCTGCCTTCTTGAACCTCTGCAGTCCAGGTGGTGTAGGTACACCCACAGCGCTGTTAGGGAGGGAGTTCCAGGATTTTAACCCAGTGACAGTGAAGGAACGGCGATATATTTCCAAGTGAGGATGGTGAGTGACTTGGAGGGGAACTTCCAATCCAGGGGGTGGCGTTCCCATCTACCTGCTGCTCTCACCCTTCTAGGTGGTAGTGTTCTTTGGTTTGGAAGGCACTGTCTAAGGAGCCTTGGTGAGTTTCTGCAGTGCATCTTGTAGATGGTACACACTGCTGTTACTGTACATCAATGGTAGAGAGAGTGAATGTTTGTGGATGTGGTGCCGATCAAGCGGGCTGCTTTGTCCTGGATGGTGTCGAGCTTCTTGAGTGTTGTGGGAGCTGCACACATCCAGGCAAGTGGGGAGTATTCCATCACACTCCTGACTTGTGTCTTGTAGATGGTGGACAGGCTTTGGGGAGTCAGGGGGAAGAATTTTCGGGTCGGCGAGCGGGAGTGGGGCCCGCTCGCCATGTAAAATGAGGCGCGGTGATGTCGGGCGTGCATCCCAACATCACCGCGCGTCATGTAGATTTTTAGTTCGGCGGACAGGCGAAGACCCCAGGCGGCCTTCTCATTTTTCATGGAACCTCATCCACAGGCGGGACAAGCTTTCATGAATTATTTAAAAACTCAATAAAATTTTTTTTAAAAATTCATTGACATGTCCCAGCTCCTATGACGCTGCCACATGAGGGGACATGATTTAAAAGTTTTTAATTTTTTTATTTGAATGTTTAAACCATAGACCAATCGCCCTGAGACACCTCTGTACCTCAGGGAGATTCAGGCCACGACTCCCGGAATCCGGGCATGTGTCATGCTGGCTGGGCCATAATCGGCCCGCCCACGTAAAATGGCGGTGTGGACCCGATTGGGGGGGGGCGCCAATCAGGTTCGTGCCCGTTCCTGCCCACCCTCACACAACCTCTCCAACGGGGGGAGAATTCAGCCCATGAGGTGAGTTACTCACCACAGGATTCCTAACCTCTGACCTGCTCTTGTAGCCACAGTATTTATATGGCTAGTCCAGTTCAGTTTCTGGTCAATGGTAACCCCCAGGATGTTGATAGTGGGGGATTCAGTAATGGTAATGCCATTGAATGTCAAGGGGCGATGGTTAGATTCTCTCTTGATGGAGATGGTCAATGCCTGGTATTTGTGTGGCGTGAATGTTACTTGTCACTTGTCAGCTCAAGCCTGGATATTGTCCAGGTCTTGCTGCATTTGGACATGGACTGCTTCAGTAACTGAGGAGTCACGAATGGTGGTGGACATTGTGCAATTATCAGTGAACATCCCCACTTCTGACCTTATGATGGAAGGAAGGTCATTGATGAAGCAGTGGCATAGAAGTATTGTCACTGGTAATCTATTGGACCAGTAATCCAGGGATCCAGGGTAATGCTCTAGGCACCCGGACCCGGATTCGAATCTGCTGTCCTTACCTGGTATGGCCTACATGTGACTCCTGACCCACAGCAATGTGGTTGATTCTTAAATGCCCTCTGATCAAGGGCAATTAGGGATGAGCAATAAATGCTGGCCTAGCCAGTGATGCACACATCCCATGAATGAATATTAAAAAAAAACTGAAGAAGGTTGGGCCTAGGACACTACCCTGAGGACCTCCTGCAGTGATGTCCTGGAGCTGAGATGACTGACCTCCAACAACTGCAACCATCTTCCTTTGTGCTACAACCAGTGGAGAGTTCTCCCCCTGATTCCCATTGACTCCAGTTTTGTGAGGGATCCTTCATGTCACACTCAGTCAAATGCGGCCTTGATGTCAAGAGCAGTCACTCTCACCTCACCTCGGGGGTTCAGCTCTTTTGTCCATGTTTGAACCAAGGCTGTAATGAGGTCAGGAGCTGAGTGGCCCTGGTGGAACCCAAACTGGGCATCAGTGAGCAGGTTATTGCTAAGCAAGTGCCGCTTGATAGCACCCCTTTCATTACTTTACTGATGATCGAGAGTAGACTGATGGGGTGGTAATTGGCCGGGTTGGATTTGTCCTGCTTTTTGTCTACAGCACATACCTGAGCAATTTTGCTTATAGCCAGGTAGATACCAGTGTTGTAGCTGTACTGGAACAGCTTGGCGAGGAGCGCAGCAAGTTATGGAGCGCATGTCTTCAGTATTGCCAGAATATTGTCAGGGCCCATAGCCTTTGCAGCAGCCAGTGTCTTCAGCTGTTTCTTGATATCACGTGGAGTGAATTGAATTGGCTGAAGACTGCTGGGGACCTCCAGAGGAGGCCGAGTTGGATCATCCACTCGGCACTTTTGGTTGAAGATTTTAGCAAATGCTTCAGTCTCATCTTTTGCACTCATGTGCTGGGCTCCTCCATCATTGAGCATGGGGATATTTGTGGAGCTTCCTCCTCCAGTGAGTTGTTTAATTGTCCACCACCATTCACGACTGGATGTGGCAGGTTAGAAGAGCTTAGATCTGATCTGTTGGTTGTGGAATCACTTAATCCTTTCTATCACTTGCTGCTTATGCTGTTTGGTATGCAAGTAGTCCTGTGTTATAGCTTCACCAGGTTGACACCTCAATTTTAGGTATGCCTGGTGTTGCTCCTGGCATGCCCTCCTGCACTCTTCGTTGAACCAGGGTTGAACCCCTGGCTTGATGGTAATGGTAGGGTGGGGGATATGCAGGGCCATGAGGTTACAGATTGTGTTCGAGTACAATTCTGCTGCTGCTGATGGCCCACAGCACCTCATGGATGCCCAGTCTTGAGTTGCTAGATGTGTTTGAAATCTATCCCATTTAGCACGGTGGTAGTGCCACACAACACGGTGGAGAGTATCCTCAATGTGAAGGTGGGATTTTTTCTCCAGAATGACTGTGCGGTGTCATGGACAGATGCATCTGCAGCAGGCAGGTTGGTGAGGATGAGCTCAAGTATGTTTTTCCCTCACCACCTGCTGCAGACCCAGTCTAGCAGCTATGTCCTTTAGGACCCGGCCAGCTTGGTCAGTAGTGGCGCTACCGAGTCCCTCTTGATGGTGGACATTGAAGTCCCCCACCCAGAGTACATTCTGCATTCTTGCCACCCTCAGTGTTTCCTCTAAGTAGTGCTCGACATGGAGGAGCACTGATTCATCAGCTGAGGGAGGGTGGTACATGGTAATCAGCAGGAGGTTTCCTTGCCCATATTTGACCTGATGCCATGAGACTTCATGGGGTCCAGAGTTGATGTTGAGGACTCCCAGGGCAACTCCATCCTGACTGTATACCACTGTGCCGCCACCTCTGTTGGGTCTGTCATTCCGGTGGGACAGGACATGCCAAGGGATGGTGATGGTGGTGTCTGGGACATTGTAAGGTATGATTCCGTGAATATGACTATGTCAAGCTGTTTCTTGACTAGTCTGTGAGACAGCTCTCCCAATTTCTTGAAGAAGAGTCATATGGATTCGAAACATTAACTCTGTCTTTCTTTCCACAGATGTTGTCAGACCTGCTGAGTTTTTCCAGCAATTTTTCTTTTTGTTTCAGATTTCCAGCATCTGTAGTATTTTGCTTTTACCTTGGGTTAGGATTAGAGCTGAGTCATTTGGGGGTAATGTCAGGGGAGTTAAATATAATTGTCCCTTAAGAGTCAACGGGAAGTGTAAGTTCTTACCTGGGAATCTGAACACGCATAGAATCAAGCAACCCAAAACCAGGCCAGTCAGTGAACTGCACAAGTGTCAGTTCTTTTGGAAGATCTATCCAATTAGTCCTAGTTCCTTGCTCCTTCAGTGTAGACCTTCAAATTTCTCCTTTTCAAGTATTTGTCCAATTCCCTTTTCTGCTTCCACCTTCATCCACCACACTTCAAAATCTCCACTACATTGGGCCTCATGTGATACCTCCTGTCTTATATTCCCAGCAAAGATAAACGATGCCATGTTGTTTTAAGAAAAATGCAGCTAGATAAATATTCAGTTGGGAATGGGATTGGTGAGGGCCAGAGGCAAACTGAGATAATTCAACATCAGAGGGAACAGGTTGGAGCCCGTGTTGCTAGGACTTGAGAGGGGTAGCAGGCAGGATTAATGAATGGAGAATTGAAGAAGGAACCGCACGAGGTTAATTGTGTAGAGTTCATAATTGTGGAGATTTTTCAGTCTCTGGGGAGGAGAACTTAAGGGTTTTGTATGACTTTGCCAGTGCTTAATAAGACTGGGAAAATGGTGTATGGTGCGTGCTGAGACACCTGTCATGAGCTCCCACCACCAGAGACCACTAATAGGTCAATAAAGTGCCCCTTCTTATCTTCAGTGGTTTAAATGGGCCAAATGCCTGCTCTCTAAACCTCCATGCTAACTTTTAATGATGAGATAGACGAGGAAACATTGAAAAAACTAATAAGGCACGAGCGCTGGCTTAAAAACTCTGTCCACCCATGTTGCTTCCATATCCTTAATACGTAAAGCAGCTTGGGATTCAGATTAGGAACAGGAGGAGGCCATTTAGCTCCATGAGCCTGTTTGGACATCCAGTGAGATCATGGTTGATCTGCAGCCAACTCATCACATGACATAGCATTCGATGTTTAGCCCATATCCCTTAATACCTTTGGCTATCAAAAGTCTGTAAATCTCAATTTTAAAATTAATAATTGATCGAGAACCAATTACCATTTGCGGCAGAGAGATCCAAACTTCTACCACCCTTCGTGTATAGAAGTATTTCTTAATTTCGTTCCTGAAAATTCTGGCTCTAATTTTCACACTCTTGCCCCCTAGTCCGAGACTCCCCAAAAAACGGAAATAGTTTCTCTCTATTTACCCCATCTGTTCCCCTTAATATCTTGAAAACTTTAACCAAATCACCCCTTAACCTTGCAAATTTCAGAGACTACAATCCTAATTCATTTGCTCCCTCCACAGACTTAGCTGCAGAGTCCAGATATCATTCGAATAAATCTAAGCTCCACTCCTTGCAAGGCTAATGTACCCTACTTAAGGTGCGGGCTTGGGAAATAAAATGGGGTAGGGTCTAAAATATGCGACTTATTCACAATCACTCACTTTGACACTATCATCAAAAACTAATGTCCTTCTTATTATTCCTATCATGATGTAATCATGTTTTCATTATGTTTTTAAGATACTACACAATCCTGAAGGGACGCTGAAATTTGATGCAAGACTCACAATAGCAAAACATTTTTGACAGGGTTTCTCAGGAACATTCAGTCCCTTGTTTCCATTGCAATATATTTCCTGCTTTCGTCTGGATTGGCAGCAATATCCATTTGTGACATAGGGCAAGTTATAAAACGAAATATGGCAAATTAGTAAGGGAATACACACCAAGTGTGATGAATGGAGAGGTCTATCTGCACTAGCAACACAAGCATTGGATGGATCTGAATCAAACATCATTGCAATTTCAGAATAACAGGGCATAAAACATTAACCTGAGTCAATGAGATTGAAAGAGAATCTTCACAGCTGGGTACAAAGCCGGGATTGTAGATGTTATATGTGAGTATATGGCCTAATATAACCTTTATCCTCCAAAATTTAGATCAGAAGTGTAGAACTTTATTTAAACTTAGCCTAGGAATCATTCTTTGTGCATTTAACACATTCAATGTGATGTTGGTTCATTTGGAGTCATAGAGTTATACAGCACAGAAACAGGCCCTTCAGCCCACTGTGTCTGTGCCAGCCATCAAGTACCTATCTATTCTAATCTAATTTTCCAGCACTTGGCCTGTAGCCCTGTATGTTATGGAGTTTCAAATGTTCATCTAAATACTTCCTAAACATTGTGAGGGTTCCTGCCTCTACCACCTCCTCAGGCATTGAGTTCCAGGTTCCAACCATCCTCTGGGTGAAAACATTTTTCCTCAAATCCCCTCTAAACCTCCTGCCCCTTACCTTAAATCGATGCCCCCTGATTATTGACTCCTCTGCTAAGGGGGAAAGGTTCTTCCTATCTACCCTATCTATGCCTCTCATAATTTTCTATATCCATTTGTGTGACATTAATATATTTGCATGAGATTAGCATGTTTGAGTGACATTAATGTCTTTGCGTGACATGGCAGTGGAGGGTGCGGGGTACTTTCTTCAAGGATCCGCTACTGTAACTTCTACATAAACCCCATTTACATGCAGAAGCAAAGTTTCTGAAATGTTAAGGGAAAGGCTTCAAGAAAATCCATTTCTCTCATGCTAGTATGATGTTGACATGTTTGCCAGACATGGACTTGTTTGTGTGACCCTGATATGTTTGCATATGATTAACATGCTTGTGTGGGATTACTCCATTTGTATGAAATATCGCATTGGAGTAACATTAACATTTTTCATGTCTTAGGTGTGTTTGGTTTCATTCCATTTACTGCTGTTTTAAAGGAAGTGTTAACCCATGTTAAATATCAAATTTTATGTCAGGTCAAGTGAACGCGTGAATGTTCAATACACTACATAAAGCCATGCACGGGTTTCATGCAGCATGAACCATCGTCACCTCAGCTTTCATAAAGAGAAACATATCCTTCTATCAGCAAATTATCCAACACCAGCTTCCCCTGCTTCTACCTTTTGTCACTGAAATGCCCGTTGATCATCAAAAGCCAATTCTTGATTAAGAGTATCAAGTTTCTACATTCGAGAGATAAATGACTCCAGTCCTTCCTCCTCAATCATGCGTTCACTCACCTGTGGTCAGTTGTTAGAAATTAAATAGCAGGCTGCATTTTTCGAGACAAATGCATTCAGCTGTATGAGTTACTTTGCCAATTGATATTACAAGCTCCATCGTCAATTATTGATTACCTCTAACTGAACAATACAAGGCTCTTTGGTCTCAAAGTACAGTGGTCGGTTTTTTCTATTGACTATGTCATTACTTTTTTTCCTGCTATTTCTATAATGATTACCACGGTGTGAACACTCTTGGCTCTGAATCAGAAGGTTGTGTTTTCGAGTCCCACCCCAGAGACTTGAGCATAAAATCTAGGATGACACTTGGATTTAGTATTGAGGGATTGCTGCATTGTCAGAGGTGCCGTCTTTCAGATGAGATGTTAACATGAGGCTCCTTCTGGCCACTTAGGAGGCAAAAAGATCAAATGGCATTTCCTCAAAGAACAGCAAGTGCCCTGGCCAATGTCTACCACAACCAAAATCACTAGAACAGATCATCAGTACATTATCACATTGTTTATGGGAGCTTGCTGTGCACAAATAGCTGTCATGTTTCCTAAATTCCAAGTCTTCAAAAAGCCCTTCATCAGCTGTAAAGTGCGTTAGGTCTTCCCAAGGTCACGAAAGGCTCATTTGTAAATGGAAGATCTTCCTTTGAACTAAACCCTTGATAATTTTCCTTATTTTTTCAGACCCCTCCACATGATTCAATATGTTTCCCAATGTGGACATGAGCCATTCTGGGCAAACAGAAAGCCTTTCCTGAGTTGAGGGGTTGGGGGAAGGGGTCAACATGCTACAGAGTCACTTGCTGGGGCAGAGAACTATCAGGCAGGATCTCTGTAAATGATTGCACTTCATAATGGGTAGAAAACTTGGGTGTGAATTCCTGATGATGGAAAATCCTGAGTTATTTACAGCCACACACTCGCAGCACTTACATCACTCACCTTGCTGAGACAAAATACATCTGCTACAGCTCTTGATGGGGTTAACTGCCCAGTTTTCTCGGAGTTTGTTGAACTCTTCTTCCAAGGCCTTAACTGCAACATTGCACTAACTAGATCAAGAGGCTCTTTTTTTAAATTCATTCATGGGATGTGAGCATGACTGGCAAGGCCCGCATTTATCTTCCATCCCTAATTGAGAAAATGGTGGTGAGCCAACTTCTTGAACTGGGGCAGTGGTGCAGCTACACCCACAGTGCTTTTAGAAAGGGAGTTCCAGGATTTTGGCTCAGCGACAGTGAAAGAACGGTGATTTTGCTACAAACCAGAATGGTGTGTGACTTGGAGTTGGCGGTGTTCCTATGCACCTGCTACCTTTGCCCTTTTAGGTGGTAGAGGTCATGGGTTTGGAAGGTGCTGTCAAAGGATCCTTGGTGAGTTGCTGCAGTGCATCTTGTAGATGGTACACACTGTGCCACCGCGCGTCGGTGGTGGAGGGAGTGAATATTTAAGGTGGTGGAAAGGCTGCCAATCAGGCGGGTTTATCCTCGATGGTGTTGTGCTTCTTAAGCGCTGCTGGAGCTGCACCATTTCAACATTACCATCAATCTCATTGGCACAGATCTACAGAGCAGAGTTAAGAACAGCCATTCCAGCTGCTGTGGAAAATTAAGGGCAGAATTTTCCAGTCGGCGTGCGGAGACAGGCCCAACACACCGATGGGTAAAAATGATGCGCGATGACGTTGGGCGAGTGTCACAACATCATCGCGTGCCATCACAATATTTTGTTCAGCGGGCGCGCACCGGAGTCGGCTACACGCCTGCCAAAGTGTAATCGGCCTATTAAGGCCATTAACAAAGTAATTATTGTGATTGTTAATCCTGCCTGTCCAACCTTAAGGTTGGCGGGCAGGCAAAAAGCCCAAGCGGCCTTTGCGTTTTTTCAGGAAACCTTATCCACGAGCAGGATGAGGTTTCCTAAAGCTTTTATTAAATACATGTTAAAAATTTCACAAATATGAAAACATGTCCCATCTCATGTGACACAGTCAAATGAGGGGACATGCTTAAGTAAATTTTTAAACCTTTCATTTACTTTTTTAAAGCATGCGCGAAAGAGTGCTGGCCCTGAATCTCCCTCCTCCCCCCCTGCCCACACAGGTAGCGCTGAGCGCTACTGGTCACGTCTTACGCTGGGCGTAACTGGCCCGCCCGTGTAAAATGGCGGCACAGAGCCGATCACGGGTGGCGATCGGTTCCGCACCAGCCCAGCCTGCTCCCGCCAAGCCCACCTGCCATATGAAAAATTCTGCCCTAGCTCTCCCAAATGTTGCCTGTACCCACCTCCTACAGATCCAGAGGGTTAAAGCCTTGATCTTCAAAGCAGTGATAAATATGTTGGCAGGTGAGCTCTCTGCCCTTTGCAAATGCCATGTTTGCCCATTTTGTTAGTTATAGGTCTTGACTGGTAGGTTTTGCTGATCATTGAGTCTGAAGCCTTTGTTTATAAAGCTCCTTGTAACTAAACAGAGTTAATAACTGCTCGCCGATCCAGTGCTTCAAGGAAGGTTACAAGTTAAGAAAGCCTATCACCTGTGTACAGTTTTAGGCACAGCACATTGGGGAAGGATTTCAGTACAGATTCACTAGTGTCATGAATAGGAGGGGGTTTAACATAAACAGCGCTAATTCTGCCTCTCACTACCCGTCCGTAAGCAGAAGGGTGTTTTGATTTGTTTCCCTCTTTATAAGCAGTGGCGTATTTCCCAAACTCTTGGTTTTGGTGTGATCCAGTTTTCTATTGATAACCCCACAGCAAACTTGAGATAGGATGAACTCAAAGGGTTAGTTTATTTGCACACACTCAAAATGCAAAAAGAGGATTCACAACATCTACCTCACCTTCAGATGGTAAAGAGAGGGATAGAGAAAAGATAGATTTTCAGTACAGAGTCCACAAAGGAAAGAAATATTGGTTCATGTGGGTTTCAGAGTCCAGAATCTAAGTTCAATTAGCTATTCCTGTACAGAGGTCGGTGGGCTAAAAACAGATGTGCAGAATTCACTTTTCTGGTGGTGTTGACTTCACATGATGAGTTAGGCAGGCAGAGATGAATCAGTCTCATAGGCGATAACACAAAGGTTCCAGCAGAAGCAATGTAGATGGGGCCAGGTGTTCAACTTGGGCAGAGCTCCTTTATTGGGAGGCTGCCAATCAAATGGTGAACAGCAGACTGAGCTTTTCAGTTCCTCAAGGTTACTGGCTCCACAAGCCAGAGGCCCAAATCACATGACTCCCAACTCTCCGTGTTATCTTTGACGAGGGATGTATATCCCTCTTCTAGGTCCCTGAGATTGTTAAACGTCCCAACCATTAAGGAGTGAAAGGAAGGTTGCATGGCCCTTTGCCTTAGCAGATGAGCAGACTCCTGTTGGCCAGACTGGGTTATGCAATGTGGATGGCCTTTGTCCGGCTCTCTTTGAAATTGACCTATGTAGCCCACATTTAGTGGCTCCCCAATGATAAGAATGTGTGAGCTTCCCCCGATACTGCCAGTTAGCTTTTTTTTTGGGGAGGGTCGCAGCCAGACATAGATTCAGCCATTTTTAAAGGCCTTTGTCTAGTTTTTAAAGTTTTTGAAATAGCCATGAGGACATCTATATATTATATAAAAATATACAGTGTGAGGTCTTAGACCCCTCACGTTAGATTGTAACTAGGGGTCCAATAGTTAGATTATGCAGAAATATTGCATAAACTAGGCTTGAATCCTCTGGATAATAAAAGATTATGGGTTTTTTTTAGGATTTTGAAAGGAATTGAAGGGGTAGCTGGAGAGACATGTTTTCTTTTTTTTATTCATTCACAGGATGTGGGCTTCGCTGGCTGGGCCAGCATTTATTGCCCATCGCTAGTTGCCCTTGAGAAGGTGGTGGTGAGCTGCCTTCTTGAACCGCTGCAGTCCATGTGGTGTAGGTACACCCACAGTGCTGTTAGGATGGGAGTTCCAGGATTTTGGCCCAGTGACAGTGAAGGAACGACGATATATTTCCTAGTCAGGATGGTGAGTGACTTGGAGGGGAACTTGCAGGTGGTGGTGTTCCCAACTATCTGCTGCTCTTGTCCTTTTAGATGGCAGTGGTTGTGAGTTTGGAAGGCGCTGTCGAAGGAGCCTTAGTAAATTCCTGTAGTACATCTTGTAGATGGTACACACTGCTGCTACTGTGTTTTGGTGTTTCTGCTGTTTGGGAATTTACCAAAATTAGAACCAGGCCATTCAGGAGAGAAGTTCAGAAACATTTCTCCACTCAAAGGGTGGTGGAAGTGTGGAACTCTCTCCCACAAAAAAAAACACACAGTGGATGCTAGTGCAATTAATTTTAAACCTGAGATGGATAGTTTTTGCTAGCCCAGCATATGAAAGGACACAGGGAAAAGGCAGGTGGATCAAGTTAGGATCCAGATGAGCCGTGGCCTTATTGAATGGTGGAACAGGGTTGAGGGGCTGAGTGGCGTCGTCTTGCTCCTATGACTCACTATCATCTTCTCAAGGACAATTAGGGATGGACAACATGCGATGCTCACACACTGTGAACAAATAAAAAACTTGTCCCTGCCCATCATTGTCCTCGCTTACACTTTCGAAAAGTCTTCCTCTGTGTCAAGAAATTGTGAGGGTTGAACTGGTTAGATATCTACCCCTTGTTATTTGTTTCTATTTGTACTGCCACACAGTTTATAAAACAAAATGGAGAGGTTTCCCCAGTAACCCATAGAATTTATTCAGTTACAAATGAATCTGTAGAGATCAGGAAGTGCCAGATCTGACCCTTAAACTCAGCCGTTCACAGTTAGAATTGTAACTACACTTTAATAAATCAATGGAGTTTTCACCAGAAATTTCCCTTGCAAAAGCTACAAAAGGTAAACAGAGACGAGAGAAGCTGCAGTTGTTTTCTTTATAGTTGGGAGGACTCAGACGAGATTTAATGCCATTTAAAATTAGGAGAGGTTTTGATAAAGTAAATAAAGCAAAAATGGCCCAAATATTCTGGTCTCCGGCTCATTGGACATCAGACGTAACCCCCAAGATGAGCATCAGGATCCCGCGAGAGTTCCACCATGCTGACTCCATGAGAATTGCCCAGGAAGTTGGAAGTTTCAAAGGGCAATTACCCTGCTCCCCGAGACCCTCCACAAACCTCTGGAACCCTGGGTTAGAGTCAGAGACCGGACCGTTCTGGCGTACTTACCTGAATAGCTACCTAGGAAATGTTAGCCATAAAAATCCTAGTCTAACGCCTGGTTAATTATACAACCAACTCCCCACCACCACCCCAACTGCCCCCGATCCCCCAACTCATCCCTTCACCCCCTGACTACCCTACGATCCCTCAAACCTCCCAACTAGCCCCTTGACCTCCAGACCAAACTGCCTGACTCCACGATTACTACCTCACTCACCTGTCACCTCACCCACACTATCCACCTTGCCACCCTACCCATTGACCCATTCAATAACAATCAAATTGGACCTTTAAACTTACCATACCACAAAAAGGGGGCATGTCCTGGCATCCCTCCCGAAACTTCAGCTCCGACTGAGCTCTAGGAGGGATGCTGCACTCTGCATTTCTGGTAAGTTGGGCTCAGAAGACCCGGCAAGAAAAGTAGAATAGCTTCAAGGTGGGGGAAAGTTCGAGTAGAGCAGCAATCCAATGGCAATTGCTGCTCCTCTGAAGATCCAGGCCAAAAGTGACTAATACTCGATAGCTCTTTCAAAGAGCCAGCATAAACATGATAGACCGAATGGTCTCCTTCTGTGCTGTAAGGTTCTATGTAGATTCTATTGTCAATCCCAGGAATTCTAGTCAATAATCCAGACCGGAGAAGCATGTCTATCATGTCTGTGATGCCATGATGTATGTCAGAGGTACTTTAATAATACAGCAATGTTATTAATAAAATGACGAAGTAATTAAAAACACTGCTGATAGCGCAGAGCTGCAAAATTAAACTTTAGCATTAACTATTTCATAGTTCAGGAAGATTTTAACAATATATTTCTGCTTCACCATATTATTGTGATGATTAACTACTTTAATTTTAACTGTTCCCACTTTTCAGCCTATTCATAAGTACTATAAATGTATTTTTAACCTGGAAATAGCTTGACAATATTTTGCAATGATCAAAACTGATATTACATTACTTTTGGAACTGCCACTGAGGGCCATTAATGTGGTGTGTCTGAACTGCCTGAATAATTGCTGGTTATCATTTAGCTTAATTGTTCCAAGGTAACACCCTTCCTGATTTCTTGAAACTTAGCAATTTTCAAAATAATAATAAAAATGTTTTGTTAATTCTCTCTGAATTTGCTCTAGATTTTGGGCTCCAATTTCTCTCTTCACCCACTCCCCCTCTACTTCTCCACCCACACCACCCCCCACAGCCCTGACTTTTCTCCTGGCTTCTTGAAAAACATCCAAAAATAGGCAACAGAAACTGACTAATAGAACTTGGTGATATATTTGACCTCCAGCAATTGTGTACAACGTACGTTAATTTAGCACCTTTAACACAATAAAACATTCCAAGGCACTTTACATCAAGTGTTACCAAACAAAATTTGAAGTCAGCCCTTGAAAGGAGAGATTAGGACAGGTGACAAAAGTTGGGCTAAAGAGGTAGGCTTTAATGAGCATCTTATGGAGGAAATAGAGGTAGAGATTTTTAGGGAGAGAATCCCAGAACTTAGGGACCAGGCTACTGAAGGCATCGCCACCAGTGGTGAAGCAATAAAAATCAAGGATGCTCAAGAGGCCAGAATTGTAGGAGTGCAGAGATCTTGGAGGGTTGTAGGGCTGAAAGATATTATAGACCTGGGGAGAGGTGATGCCATGGAGAGTTTTGAAAACGAGGGTGAGAATTTTAAAATTGAGGTTTTACCGTACCAGGAGCCAATGTAGGTCACAGAGGTAATGGGTGAAAGGGAGTTGTTGTGAGTTAAAATGAAACAGCGGGGTTTCGGATACTCTCAAGTTCACAGAGGTAGGACAGCCAGTAGAGCATGAAAAGAGTTGAGTCTGGAGATAACCAAGATTGGACAATATCGGATCCAATGCCTGTTATATATTGTTGTGTTATCTGTAAATATCTGTAAAGGGCTAGGAACTAATTGTTATACATAAGTATTCCAGGGGCCATATTCCATGGCTGCACTAGAGACTGATGTGATGTGTAACAGAACGAGTCCTTCTTGTGTACAAGGCAGCATGGCAAGTTAAAGAGAAAAAGTTCTGATCTTTCCAAGTTTACAGCGTGATTTTGACCAACATCAGAGATCTGAAAGACAAAAAGAACACATAGCACTACCTATTTTACATCTCTCCCTTGGGATATCACCTGCTTTATATGATAGGCAAACGTTTAAATGATCCTTTTAATTGTGAGCTGCGCTTAAATCCGGCCTCAATTATCATATTTATTGACCATTCCTTTTTCCTACCATAGTGCATTCTGGGTAGAGTAGCCTCATTGTAGTCCAAATACACCTGCTGCAAGAATTTCAGCTGAATGGCTAAATATTATTATGAATAATATTGTCTTTTTCAAGGAAGTAAAATTCTCTGGAGAATTTTATTGGATAGTTACAGTTCAAAAGTGAAATACAATGAGGACATCTATCCTAGGATGATCCAGAAGTAGTGATTCTGACCTCATTCCTCATGATGGAGTGGGAAGGCATAACTCCTGGGATTCCATCCCACTGACACCCTTCCCTGTGCGAGCTGATCCAACCCTACCGGAGACTCATGTTAGGCTGAATTCATAGAATTGATTTTTTGCTGTCTCTTTGCAGATTCTGTGACAACAGTTGGCGCTCAACAGGGACCTAACTCAGAATCAATTGTTCTAAAGTTACGTAGCATTTCCAGAGCAGAAACAGGCCATTCAGCCCATCCTGTCCATGCAAGTGTTTATGCTCCACATGAGCCTCCTCCCACCCCTCTTCATGCTAGTGTGTTTCAAAAGCGCCAGCTCAGCAGGTGATCTTATCGATCGAAGAACAATGGAGACTTTTTATGAGTCTTTAATAACAGGTTATGTATTTGATATGGTTTCTTGTTTGTTTATAAACCTAATAGGCACTTAAAGGATTACATATTGTTTCCCTTGGGTTTTTTGGTCCAGTATCAATGATAGTGAGTTTCAATTCAGTTTTCTTAGATTATTAGAGGTTTAATAGTCATCCAGTGATTTTAAAATAATTCCTATTACTATTGCATGGTTCTTGTGAGCTGTACATAGTGCATACTGGCTATGTGGCTATGCAGGATACTCGGGGGGGGGGGGACATAGAGGTGGCATTGAGATTGTGAGGTGGCACAGGGGAATGCGAGGGGACATGGCATGGCATGGGAGCATAGAGGTGACATGGAGGAATCTGAGGAGACATGGGGTGGTATGTGGGAATGTGAGGGGCATAGGTGGCATTGCGGAATGTGAGATGGCATGGGGGCAGAAATGGGGTGAGGAGTAAGGTTTAAGGGCATTTAAACACTGTTGAGAGCTGGGCCATTGTGTTGGAGAACCCAGGCAGGCCTTCTAACCTGCCCACTTCTAGAACCACACTCTTCACTCCGTCGCAGCACACAAAATGCACTGCAAAACTGACCCCTATGCGAAACGGCGAATGCCCCTCATGAAGTCACACAGTGGTTGGGTGTGCATTTTGCAATCCACAAAAGTGCTGAGGTCAGGTTTTTCCAAGTCCAGATGAAAACGTGGCCCCCAGTTCTCCACCGATGTGAGCCCTGCAAAACCATTCAATGGCATAAAGTGCAACATTTCCTGGCAAAACCTGGGAATTCCCTCCAACATCCTCCCACAACGTAGGAGGAGCGGGTGCAGGAGCCAGCTAATGCCCCCCAACCTATGGACTTTAGAAAGTAGAGTCCACATGATGCACAATCGCAACAGAAGAGGGATCATATTCTTGGCCTCCATTCTCACTGCACCTGCCACCGTTCCTTCTCTCCAATTAACTTTAGGGTCAATATTCTGAGCTTCATTCTTTTCATAATGTAATTTTGTTTGCAAACATTTTGCTGAAATTTTATAAATAATACATAAATTATTTATTTTCAACCTTTTAGTTTCTCCAGGGTTCATTTCCCCATTAAGTAATGTACAAAGTGAGAGATGTCAAACGCTATGGAATGAAGGGCAGTTTCACCAAGTGACCACCAATAATTGATTTAATCACTACCTAGGGAGGTACAGTCTAAGATATGCAAATGGTAAAGAATCCTCTTAATTGTTCTGGTAGGTAGCACTCTCTTGCTCCTTGGGGAAGGAGGGGATATTGAGGAGGTGGGGGTAGTGGTGGTTGTAAGTCGCTATATGTCACATTAGAGACTGAATGAGGTATTGGTTTCCTTGTATAGGTAGAAGTAACTACTTACCACACCCAGCTGACCACAGCCCTGGGCGTAGTTTCCATAGTACTATTATAGTTGTCCAAAACCCACAATCTCTACCAACTAGAAGTGCAAGGGGAACAGGCACATGGGTACATAGCAAGCTCCCCTCGAGGTCACACACTACTCTAACTTGTAAATATATCACCATTCTTTCATTGTCTCTGGGTCAAAATCCTGGAACTCCCTACCTAATAGCACTATGGGAGTACCTTCAGAAAAAGGAATGCCACAGTTCCAGAAGGTGGTTTGAGGCCTATTAGGAATGGACAATAGTGTTGCCAGCAATGTCCACATTCTGCGAATTAAAGAATAAATAGAAAAGATAGAACTGGCTAGGGCTCTTGATAAGCTGCAGAGGCATTGAAACAGAGGGTTAAACAGAACAATAGTGATGTGTATCCCCATGGTCAGGACAATAGTTAGACAATATCTGGTGTATTAAAGCAGGACAAAACAGTAAAAGACCAACATGCTGTCTCTTGGCATGACCCTAAGGATCCACCCCATCCCCTTTCTAACCCCTCTTCCCCCTTGGATGTGGAGAGGATGTTTCCTCTTGTGGGAGAATCTAGAACTCAGGGTCACTGTTTAAAAATAAGGGGTCGCTCATTTAAGACAGAGGTGAGGACAATTTGTTTCTCTCAGAGGGTTGTGAGTCTTTGGAACTCTCTTTCTCAAAAGGTGGTGGAAGCAGAGTCTTTGAATATTTTTAAGGCAGAGCTAGATAGATTCTTGATTAACAAGGGGGCGAAAGGTTATCGGGGGTAGGCAGGAATGTGGAGTTGAGGTTACATTCAGATCAGACATGATCTTAATGAATGGCAGATCAGGCTTGAGGGGCCGAGTGGCCTACTCCTGCTCCTAATTCGTATGTTCATAAGTTTCCTGAAAGGGATCGAGTGGAAGCTGGGCACTGTCCAATCGAGCAGATGGGGAGGGAATTGTCAGACAGAGAGAGAAAGAATCCACAGTTGGTAAAAGGTGTTATATAGAAGTGATAGAGTCAATTCTATATTGTTGTGTAGCTTTAGAGCAGTGTTGCTGAAGGCCACTGACAGTCAGCCATAGGACACCAGAGAAAATAGAGATAACCATTTGAATTGAAGTAACCTGGCAGAGTAGTGTTGTGCAGTGGGTAATCTATCCTTTCATAAAAATAACTTGCATTTGTGTGGAATCTTTAATATAGTAAAATGCTCCAAGGATAAACAACAACAGGGACTAGATGGCCTATTTCCCTGTTGTAGTTTCCATGTAGCTACTGCTTTGGGTCTAAAGTTAATAGTTTCCAGTTACGACCACCACATGGCACAAGAAAGGTCACAAAGCTTTGCTGGGTCACTCAATAAGCACATGCAGACTGTATATCATTTAGAGAGATCGTACGGCCTTACCAAGACACATTGCAGCTCTGCAGGACGCATGCCTGAAGGCAGTGTAACAAGGAAACATGAACCTGCATTTATATAGCAACTTTCACCAACTCGGGGCATTGCAAGGTACTTTAATGCTAATTTAGTACTTTTGAAGTTAGTAACTGTTGTAAGACAGGAAACAGGCCAGCCCCATAAACAGCAATGTTATATTGACCAGATGATTTATTTTTGTTGGCATTAATTGAGGGATACATATTGGTCAGGAGACCAGGAAAAACTCCCCTGCCTTTCTTCAAAATACTACTACACCATCTTTTACATTGCCTGAGAAGCTAAATGGAGACTTCGTTGAAAGTCCCATCTGAAAGATGGCATCTTGGACGATACCCCTCTCCTTCAGTGCTGCACTGGAACTTCAGCCTAGATTATGTGCTCAAATCTCTGAGGTGAGACTATGGATGCATGATTTATCTGACCCAGAGGTGAGCATGCCACCAACTAAATCACATCTGGATCAAAACTTTACTGAGAAAAAAATCAAGCTCATTTAACATGGACATAGACAAAGAGCTGAACTCCAGAGGTGATGGTAACTAACCTTGACATCAAGGCCCCGTTTGACCGAGTGTGGCATCAAGGAGCCCTAGTAAAACTAGAGTCAATGGGTATCAGGGGGAAAGCTCTCCACTGGTTGAAGTCATATCTAGTACAAAGAAAAATGGTTGTGGTTGCTGGAATTCAGCCATCTCTGCTCCAGGACATCACTGCAGGAGCTCCTCAGGGTAATGTCCTAGGCCCAACCATCTTTAGCTGTTTCATCAATGACCTTCCTTCCATCATAAGGTCAGAAGTGGGGATGTTTGCTGATGTTTGCACAATGTTCAGCACCATTCGCGACTCCTCAGATACTGAAGCAGTCCATGCCCAAATGCAGCAAGACCTGGACAATATCCAGGCTTGGGCTGACAAGCGGCAAGTCACATTCATGCCACACAAGTGCTAGGCAATGACCATCTCCAACAAGAAAGAATCTAACTATTGCCATTTGCCATTCAATAGAATTACCATTGCTAATCCCCACTATCAACATCCTGGGGTTTATCATTGACCAGATACTGAACTGGACTAGCCATACAAATACTGTAGCTACAAGAGCAGATCAGAGGCTAGGAATCCTGTGGTGAGTAACTCACCTTCTGACTCCCCAAAGCTTGACCACAATGCACAAGTCAGGAGTGTGATGGAATACTCCCCACTTGTCTGGATGAGTGCAGCTCCCACAAGACTCAAGAAGCTTGATACCATCCAAGACAAAGCAACCTGCTTGATTGGCACCGGATCCACAAACATTCATTTCCTCCACCACCAATGCTCAGTAGCAGCAGTGTGTACCATTTGCAAGATGCACTGCAGGAACTCATCAAGACTCCTTAGACAGCACCTTCCAAAGCCACGACTGCTACCATCTAGAAGGACAAGAGCAGCAGATACATGGGAACATCACCACCTGGAAGTTCTCCTCCAAGTCACACACCATCCTGACTTGGAAATATATCCCAATTCCTACACTGTCACTGGGTCAAGATCCTGGAACTCCCTCCCTAACAGCACTATGGGTGTACCGAAGTCACATGGACTGCAGTTGTTCAAGAAGGCAGCTCATCGCCATCTTCTCAAGGGCAATTAGGGATGGGCAATAAATGCAGATCTAGCCAGCCAAGCCCATATCCCTTGAATGAATAAAAAATGTAGGATAATGTTATAACCAATAGAGAGAGCAGATAATTTTTCAAGGCTGATTTAGACTCAGGTCTATAAACGTTCTCTCATCACCCACTGTGCTCGCTGACCAATATGAGCTCCCAGTCTGACAAAGCTTCAGATTTAAAATTCTAGCCTTAGTTTTCAAATCCTTTTCCCTCCTCCCTGTCCCTGTAACCCCCTCCAGCCTTATACTTCAAAAGTACTTAAATAGCATTCAAGTACTTTGAGATGCCCTGACCTCTCCACTCCCTATCCCTGTAACCTCCTCCAACCTTACAAACCTCCGAGGTCTCTGCATCCTCCAATTCTAGCCTCTTGAACATCCCCAATTTTAATAGCTCCACCACTGGCAGTCGAGCTTTCAGCTGCCAAGGCCTTATACTCTGGAATTCTCTCCCTTTCTGCCTCCCCACCTATCTTTCCTCTTTTAAGATGCTCCTTAAAACCTATCTCTTTGGCCTCTTTGAGGAAGCATTTGGACACCTATCCTAAGATCTCTTTTTGTGGCTCAGAGACAAATCTTGTTTGATAGCATTTCTGTGAAATGCCTTGAAGGGTTACCCTTTGATAAAGGCACTATATAAATACAAGTTGTTGTTGTATGGGAAAAGACCACCAAGGAACACAAAAAGGAAACAGTGAAGTATTTTATATTTATATAAAGAGTAAATTAGGGTAGCCCAAAGAACACTGGTACGATTGGTGACCTAAGAGGAAATCTTGTTGTGGTGATAGAGAGCATGGCTGAGTGTTAATTTAGATACATTGCTGAAAACGAGACATTTGCAGGGCTGTGGGGTAAGAATGAGTAAGTGGTGCTAAACAGACAGGATATTCAAAGAGCCACCACAAACTTGAAGGGCTGAATGGCATCCCTATTCTCCCGCAAGAGAGTAGACCCCTCACGTGTTAGCAGTCAAGATTGTGCTACTCTGTACAGACTAGTGAATGAAATTAATGGAGCTTGCGTTTAATAACACCTGATCGTGTCTCTCCGTGTGCCCCACTGTGCTGCACATGCTGAGTTTCCTCAAAATGCATGAAATGTTAAATTGTAGGTGAAAATGTGCGTGAGAATATTCAACTTAATTTAACTTAAACCCTACCAATTTCCAAATATTTATGTCTGTGTCCCTAACTCGATCACCACTCTACAGGAGTGACAGTGATCCTCTGAGTGATGAGACATTCATTATAACAAGGTTTGATATGAGGAATCCGGCATTCTTTTAATCTCTTTTAATCTCCAGGGTAATTAATGGAATCACCACCATAAATGAATCCCGCCTAAAATGCACGTTAATTAAATGAGTGATTAAACATTGTCTAATTAAACTGTTAAAGTATGAGTTGGGTTATTTTCTGCCTTCCACTTTTTCTATAAATATTCGAGTCTTTAATTACCATATGTGCTTTTTTGGGTATCAGCACAGAATGATAGAATCGCAGAGTGCAGAAGGAGGCCATTTGGCCCATCACGTGTTTGATTATACTTGAAGGAGCTATCCAATTAATTGTAATCCACTTATCTTTCCTCATAGCTCTGCCAACTTTTCCTTTGCAAATATTTAAACAATTCCCTTTCGAAAATCGCCATGGTATCCACTTCCAAGACCCTTCCAGACTGTACTTCCAAGATTACAACAGCTCACTGAGTAAAACAAAAAATCTTATCTGCTTCTTTTGCCAATTGTTTTATATCTGCATCCTCTGGTTACTGATGTTTCCGCCAGTGGGAACAGTTTCTCATTATTTAATCTATCAGAAGTGATTCATCATTGTGAACGTTTCAGTTAAATGCTCCTCTTTGGGTCTGAGGGGGACAATCCCACCTTCTCTAATCTCTCTGCCTTACTGAATTCCCTCATCCCTGGTGCCAACCTCTCCTGAAACCTCTATAAGCAGTAGATAAGTAAAGCTTTGAAAAACACACACAGGGTGGAATCCTGTGGAAGCAACAGGGATTTCGGCCGCCAGCTTGATGATCAACGATTTCAAAAAGAAATTGGACGGGTACTTGAAGGAAATAAACTTGCAGGACTACAGGGATAGAGCAGGGGAATGGGACTGACCAGATTGCCCTACAGAGAGTCAGCAAGGACTGGATGGGCCAAATGGCCTCCTTCTGAGCCCTCATGGGGCGACGCGGCCGCAAAATTTTGCCTTGTGCCTCTGAGTTTCTGGATGGAAAATGTCCACCTTCTGTCATCCTGGCCATCACATGATAAAATGATCATGGAGTTGTTGGTTAATCGCAACGATCAATCTCTATCAGTGAGTCTACACCAAACCCAGACATAGGTGAAGAAAAGCCCCAGTGGTGGGGAGCTTTGGAAACCATAGGCCGGGATTTTCCAGCCCCGGTGTGTAGGGACCTGTCGCAGGAGATTTGGAGGCCCAGCCAAAAGCCCATTGACTTTTGGCAGGACCGGACGATGTGGGGGCTGGAAAATCCCTCCCATAGATCCAAAGTCGCCTGTTCTCCCTAAGCGCATCATACTCACCATAGAATCGTAAAATGGCTACAGCACAGGATGCGGCCATTCAGCCCATCAAGCTCATGCTGGCTTTCTATTAGCAATTTACAAAAGCAGTTTAGCTAATCCCAATCTCCCTGTTGCCCCGCAAAATCTTTCTCTTCAGATGCTTCTCCAATTCCCTTTTGAATTGAATTTGCTTCCACCACACATCGATCAGTGCATTCCGCATCCCCACCATTCTCTGCAAAAAAAAGTGGTTTTGAGCATATTGCCTTTGGGTTTTTTTTAACTAATCACTTTAAATCTGTGCAGCTATACCTGACAATAAAGGAGGGTTGAAAAATGGGGGGGAAAAACTTACTTCAGTATCAGTTAAAAACACAACGGGTGCAATTTTTCACACCCATTGGCATCGGGCATCATGGCGGGCAGGACCCTGATTCTGATTCTGGACCCTTCCTCCAATGGGAACACGTTTTCCCTATCTAGCCTGTCTAGACCCCTCATGATTTTGAACATGTCTATCAAATCTCCTCTCAACCTTCTCTTCTCTAAGGAGAACCACCCCAGATTCTCCAACCTATTTATGTAAATGAAGTCTCTTATCCCTGGAACCATTCTCTTAACTCTTTTCAGCAACCTCGCCTTCACATTCCTCATGTCATGTCTCAAATTACTCAGATATTGTACCTCTAAGCATTATTTTTTGAAAAAGATCTTACCCAATTTGCATTTGAATGACACTTACTGTGTCCATCGTCTCCCTGGGGAGCCTGATGCATAGACTGACCACTTGCTCACTGAAATAATATTTCCACAGATTAGTTATGAATTTGAACTCAAAAATGGAATTGGAAATGTTCAGTCACTGTAAACCAGAGGCCCTGGCTATCTACTATTAAGGCAACTAAAAGGTTTTTTCATGAATTTTGATCAGCATTAGAGGGCCCAGGTCAAACCATCTCAGCAGAGGAGTCCAGACTTGGAAGTGAGCGCAGGTCAGAGACAAGGCTAAGCATTTAGTGATGAGCACAGTTCCTCACGATAAGTGTTTGATCATAGAATTATCCCTTAGATCTCAAAACACATGCCAAGAAACCTTTGTATGCCATTGCTTTATATGAATAGAATGAATTTGAACCTGCGTTGCTCATTTTACTAAGGTGAAGTATTAAAAGGCAGATGACTACATATTGGGTCAGTAAAGATATTAAGGGGTGAAATTACTCACAGCATTCCTCTTGTGTAATCACTGTGTGTTGCTTCCACTGGGCCTATATCCCGATCACCCGCCATTTAGTGAAAGACTGAAAATCTCTGAGAAAGTGCTATCAATATTTTTAACACCATTTCTCCAGGATTTTCCCAAGCTACGGTAACTCCTCAATGCAAAATTCTTCCTCCCTCTCCCAGCTCTACAACTTTCTGCACTCCTCCAATCCTGGCCTCTTATGCATCTTTCACTGCACCATTAGTGGATTTACCTTCAGCTGCCAAGGCTGCAAACTCAGGAATTCCCTTCCTAAACCTCCCCACCTCTCCACCTCTCTCCTCCTTTAAGAGGACCTTTGGAATCTATCTCATTGACTGAGCTTTTCGTCACCTCTCCTGGTATTTATTTATATGGCTGGGTGTTGAACTTTGTCTGATAATGCTTCCATGAAGCATCTTGGGTTGTTTTTCTATGTTATAGGCTAAATAATGCAAGTTGTTGTTATATTAACATAGGCATTAATGACACAGATACAGAATTCCATGATTGTATCCACATAGGATTGGAGCTGATGGTAACTTCTGATCTTTGGATATTGGGACCAAGGAGATAATGCCAAAACGGCAAAATTGCATCTTGCAGCCGAAGCCTGTTTTCCTTTGAGATAAATTGTAGTTTGAATCCGATTGACTCTGACCTTGTGAAATGACAATGAACCATTTGTTGGCGCACTGCAACCTGTTTGAGTTTAATATTAACATTCTGAATTGAGAATGAAAACTACACAACAATAATCCAATTTATTATTAATGTCAGAGTTTGGCATCAAAAATCAATCATGAATATCTCTTTCAATATCAATGCTAACACGTTGGCAACAAAATGATCCTTTCACTGCTATTGATTGAAAGTTCAGGTTTCCATTCTGGATGAGCCTATTCCTGGAGGTTTTGTCACATGACCTCCCACGTCCAAGCACCTCTCATTTCCCCCACCCCACCAAACCCCACCATTGATTGTCCGACACATCCCTCATCATGGCACACTGCCTTCCAATGCCAATTAGAAAGCAAACAAATTCTTGCCTGTTCAGCAAAGTCCCTGGAACAACAATGACCAGTGAATTTGTTCAAAGCACTATTGCTTGAGAGATAATTATCAGTCAAGGCAACACTCTGCACTTTTGAACAGTGCCATTACATCTCTTACATCTACCTAAGAGGGCGGACAGGTGTCTCAATTTAATATCTCATTCAAAAGACGGCACCTTGGAAAATGTAGCACCTCCTCAGTACTGCACTGGAAGTGTCAGCTTAGATTGTGTTCTCAACTTTCTGCAGTGGGGATTGAGCCCCCTACCCTCTGGCTCAGAGGTCAGAGTGCTACCCACTGAGCCCAAACTGGCACTTAACATTAAAAAAAATTAATCGCTGGCAAATCACAAGTACTGCCAATCGGCCCACCCGGCAACCTTCTGAGATTGCTGCATTCCTCCAATTCTGGTCTCTTGAGCATCCCCTGATTTCCATCACTCTGCCATCAGCAGCCATGTGTTCAGCTGCCCAGGTCCTAAGTCCTGGAATTCTGTCCATGCGGCTATCATGTAAGAGGTTGGCGTTGATGTTCTCAGATACAATTGTCAGCCAATATTAACTGTCTAGGCCTGTGAGCCAAGAATGCAAACTTGGCAAGATACCAGGGGGTAAACAGTGTAAGAAGCCTCCCGGCAACAATCATCAGCTGCTGGAGAATCAAACAGAAAACAGACGAGGAGGGTTAATCCCATTGCACAGCCCTATGCATTGAAAAGCAAAACTGGAATTTGGAATCTGTGTTTAAGTGATACCAATATTTCTAAATGCACCACTGAGGAAGAAAGCTGTTACAACTTGAGAAGCCATCACTCGTTTGAGTGTTACAAGGAGCCAAATAAAGGATGAAACATTAAATTTGCTGTAGGGTCATGCATCCGTCAGATAGTCTTAAGAAAAAACAAGGCTGAGAACTGCTGAATCTTTTGAGGTGAAGCAAAGTTCAGATTTAGTTATGTAAAAATAATGAGCAAAGTAACAGCTCAGCCTAAAATGAGTCACTTGATTTTGTATTTGTACAAGAATGAATCACCTCTTAATGCATTGTACACAGACAAGACAGAAACAGAAACACAGACTCCCACACAGAGAGACAGACCAGCCTCCAACAGCACTTACATATACAGCTCAGCAGTACCTGTTGTAGAGATAGAGGAGATACACTGCTATCGTTCCTCTCCTCCTCCTCCTCCTACATTGCATCTCACCCTCCTCCAAGCTCTTCCTCCTCCCTCTATTTTCCCTCTCTCTCTCTCTGAGACTTGTTTTACCTCCTGCTCTTTCAGATGATTTGTTAAACCAAGCCTCTCATCTGCCTGTTTAAGTGAATGCAAAAGTTCTCAGGGCCAACTGTTTTAAAGTTGAGCAGGTAACTTCCCCCGTGTCCTAAGGCAATATTAATCCCTCGGCCAACATCATTCAAAAAACTGATCATTCATCACATTGATGTTTGTGGGAGCTTGATGCACACAATTTTTTTTATTCACTCATGGGATGTGGGCATCACTGGCAAGGCCAGCATTTGTTGCCCATCTCAAATTGCCCTTGATCTAGGTGTCTTGCTTAGCCCTTTCAGAGGACAGCTAAGAGTCAACAACATTGCTGTGGATCTGGAGTCATATGTAAGGCCAGACTAAGTAAAGATGGCAGATTTCCCCTTCTCTCAAGGACATTAGTGAACCAGATGAGTTTTAATAACAATCAATAATAGTCACTGCTATGGAGACCATTTTTCAAATTCCAGTGTTATTAATTTAATTTAAATTCCACCAGCTGCTGTGGTGCGATTTGAACCCATGTCCCCACAGTATTGGCCTGGAGTCTCAGGTTTGGTGACATTTCAAGTGCACCCACCATCTCCCCCAATTGGCTGCTGTGTTTCCTATAGTACCACACCTCAATAGTACGTATCTCATTGGCTGTGGAGCATTTTGGAACATCCTGTGAAAGGTGCTTTAAATCAGACCTTATATTTCCTTCTAACTTATGCCCATGAACTTAAAAGAGTCAGATTCCTTGCCCCTTTCAATCTCTCCTTTCTTCAACAATCATGAGGCTTTTATTTTTTTTTTATTTTAATTACCCATTTACTACATGGCAAGTGTGTACTTTCTGTTGATTTGGTATATCCTTCTGTTTGCCATTTCTGCTCCCTTTCACAACATATATGGGTTTCTAATTCTGGATGGACGTGTTCCTGGAGGTTTCATCACACTATGACCTTCTTCCTCCAGCCACAACCCCCAATACTCATTGTCATTGGGCAATGTGTCCATGGTGCCCTTTCTTCCCATGACCAACCGGAAAGAGAAAAGACTTTTCATTGGCCAACTGACTCTCAATTAAGAAGCCTAATTTTTCCATTGCCAAGAGTTTTCAAACTACTGAGCTGCTATCAGCAGTGTTCAGGAGATTAACCTTCAGACACTGGAAGACTCTGGGCCAATTCTAGAGGGCTGGCAACCCTAGTCTCATCACATTTACCACCCCAGCCAATAAAATAGTCTTTTTCCCTCAGCTCCAATAGTTGCATTACTAATTAATGAAAGTGTTCAAAGAACATCAAAAGAACACTTTCTTATTTTCAATTTCCTTTTTTTCCCCCCTGGCTTTTGTCTAGCAGCCAGGAGATTAATCTTTTAATAAGACTCCAGGGCAAACCTGGAGAAGGTTGGCAACTCAATTAAGGAACCCATATCACAGCAATCATGGGTTAATGGCCACTGAACACATCGACATCTAGTGGGTTTCACAAGCAGTTGAGACATCAACTACATCCCTTTATACTCAGAACCTGTGAGCATCTCTTACCTGGACATTGGGACCATGAGCAGATGAATTACTAATTAGAATGGTGTGCAGTGAAATGCCAGCATGGTGGGGGGAGGGGATTAAAAAAAAATAAATGCACCTTTTATCTATTTTAGGACTGGACCAGCAGGCCGCAGTTTCCATGGCAACAGATAATCACAGCAGGCCCCACTGGTCATTGCCATAGAAACTGCGGTAAGCTGTCCCGTTGTTATAAATAAAGCAGAATTGTTAACCAGAAAGGTCCCAGATTTGTGGGATCACTGGGTCTCTGTATACAATTGACCCCCAAACCCCCACCCCTATACCTGCAGTCGTAGCAATGGGTTCTAATTTCTCTGGCGATTGTTCCAAACTGGTTGAGGCTGCGTTAATCTCTTCAGTGAGATGATTCTGTTAGTGCTTGACCCTCATCATCTGGCTCGTCAGACGTGAATGGAAGTTATTTTTCCTTTCCGTTTTAACTCAAAGGTGCACGCTGAACTTTTCAAATTGTCAGCAATGCATCTGCCCTGTTGGATTACAGGAGATGTCTGCGTTCCCCTCTCACACACATGAACGGCTGCAGCCCAAAATAGAAACTAGGTTATCATTTACATCAATCATTCCCTTCACATTTCATTAACAGTATAAGAAAAGGACCAGATCCCTTCATCACAGAAACACAAACTATACATCGTGGCCGGTAAACCTTTAACAGTCAAAATCAGGTCACCACAGAAACAACGTCGAGTGACAGGGCTGAGAACTGGAGGATTTTTTTTTTTGCTAAAAGCTATGCATTTATTTGTTTAATATGATAGACCTAGAGAAAATATTTCCGCTCATGGAGGAGACCAAAACTAGGGTCCATAAATGTGAGATAGTTAATAATAAACCCAATGAGAAATTTAGGAGAAACTTCTTCACATAGGAAATGGTTAAAATGTGGGACCTGCTACCATGGGGAGTGGTTGAGGCAAATGGCAAAGATGCAATTTTAGGGGGAGCTCGATAAACACAAAGAGGAAAAGCACAGAAGGATGTGTTGATAGGGTGAGATTAAGTAGGGTGGAAGGAAGCTTAAACAGCAGCATGGACCAGCTGGGCTGAATGGCGTGTTTCTGTGCTGTGCATTCTATATCATTCTTTTAACTTTTGGGATGCTTCATGAATCCTATTTCTATTTTTGTGTGACAGTAGAGAGCCCAAAATATTTTAGGATCCATTGAGGATAATAAGAGAGGTATTATTTACTGTAATGGTTAGAAGATAAAATCAGCTTCAGTGTCTTAAACTGGCAATCAACACTATCTTTCACAGCAATGTAGGAACAGGAGTAGGTCATTCAGCCCCTCGAGACTGTTCCACCATTCAGAGCTCGAGGCTGTTCCACCATTCACTTAGACTGTGGCTGACCTGTACCTCTTGTATATTTTATATATCAAATCCATGCAGAGATGACACTAGTTTTTATGTGTGCTGGAACTTTATTTACCAGAGTTTTACACAAAGCTTTAAAAAGTCTGCTCCATGCTTCGGCTCCAGCTTCTACAGCTTGTTTATTTCTCTGAGTCCACACCCAGGCTTAACTATTCTGATGTGGCTGCCTATTCACAACCACAGTTTTAAGGCAAGTTGAATGCTTCCCAACTAGAAAGAAAGACTTGCTTTTAAATACGAACATACGAGTTAGGAGCAGGAGTAGGCCACTTTCCCCCTCGAGCCTGCTCCACCATTTAATAAGATCATGGCTGACCTGATCTTGGCCCCAATTCCACATTCTTGCCTACTCCGATAACCTTTCACTCCCTTGTTAGTTAATAATCTATCTCTGCCTTAAAAATATTCGATGACCCTGCCTCCACTGCTCCCTGGGGAAGAGAGAGCACCTTCCATGACCTCGGGGCATCCCAATGAAGTACTTTTGGAAGTTGAGTTGTTGAGGTAAAGTAGGTAACCCAGTAGCCAATTTGTGCACAGCAAGCTCCCACAGACAGCAATGTGATAATGACCAGACACTGCTTTTTTTTTAAGCAATGTTGATTAGGGGATAAATTTGGGCCAGGATATCATGCAGGACAGTCCTGTTCTTCTTTGAAATAAACCTTGGAATCTTTTCTGTCTACTTAGAGGGCAGACTCAGTTTAACATCTTATTTAAAAGATGGCACCTCTGCCGGTGCAGCACTCCCTCAGTACTGCAATGGAAGTGCCAGCCTAGATTTTGCACTCAAGTTTCTAAAGTAGGGCTTGAGAACCCATATCCTTCTAACTCAGAGGTGAGAGTGTTACGCATTGCATTAAAGCCAGAGATTTAATTTGTTACTAACTTTAATGCAGGAGAAAAAATAACAAACTTTCTAACCTCTTTTAATAATTAAATGAAGTCTGTATTTGTGCGACTAAACCTATATGTATTATTTATCTACTGAAGTGATGAAAACCCATTAGTACTGAATAATCTTTCGCTGATTTAAATGACTTTAATGTGCTTAAGAAAGAAGTTGCCTGACAAGATCCTTCAAATCTTTTTGCATTTGTGGAACAGGCTCTCAAACAATAAGGAGGGGGGGCAGTTTTACCAGTCCTTGTGAGGCAGGATTGACAAGAATCAGACAAGAATCGAGCCCCGACCCCTAGTGGGGCTGGTGAGCTGGTGCCCCTCTGATTGGGCTGGAAGCTCTCGGGGGTGGGTGACTGTCTTGAGTAGGATGGTAACTCTAACAGCAGGTACTTAATGAGGTTGCTGCCTGTAAAATCAGGAGAGAGAGCCCACCGGCTGCCCACCTGTGTTGCTGACACGCATTTCTGGACCTCAGCTGTCGTGGGAAAACCCTGCCCTCGTGGTTCGTTTGCAGTCAATGGGCTCTTCTTTAAAGGTGCAAAGGAGGCTGATAAATGCAGCTTGGGTCCAACTTACTTGACTGGCCTTACTTAAAAGAGTGGCTCCAGAGTGACTGCTCAGAGTTTTATAAGGTGGGCATAAAAACACTTTTCCCTTCTTTCTAACCAATAGCCACATCAGGCCTCCCAAGTTACATGTAACCAAGGTTTGTTCAAGAATATTGGGGAAAAGTGCAGAGGAGTGAAATCGATTGGAACGCTCTTTCAAAGAGCCGGCTCGGGCAAGATGGGCCTCATTCTGTGTTGTATCAAATTATGATTCCATGAATAAAACAACTTCTACTCGGCCTCAACAATGTGCTTTAGGCCCGGCCTCAGAAAAGCTCCTAATGCACAAAGTTGCCATTTCTTTGCCCTCACACACCAGAAGCTCATCTGCCCTTTTCTGAGTGAGAGTTCTTCATGATTGTGCTTTGGAAATATTTTTGTAGCATCTATCCTATATGTTACAATTTAATCTTCTCTCATTCTTCTAAACTCCAGGGAATATAGACCTAGTCTACTCAATCTGTCCTCATAAAACAATCCCTTCATCTCTAGAACTGGTACAGTGAACCTTCGTTGTATCCCTCTTGGGTAAGTCTTTCCTTAGGTAAGGAGATGTAAACTGAATACAGTGTTCCAAGAGTGACCTCACCAAAGGAAATGGGGATGTTGTGTTCAGCAGTCAGAACAGGATGCACTCAGCACATTCCTCTTCCCCCACTAGAAGCTCAAAATAGCAGAATCAGCTCTGCTGATCGAATCCAACCCCCATTATCGAGACCTGTGAGCTCCTTAAGCTAAGTCGAGAGCAAGTTGGCCGAAAGGGTAGAAAACCATATGCAAGGCATGCCCAAGCTTCCAATGTAACCTCCTAATGGGCAAGCTGTCCTTGCCTAAGCTAGATGATGTCTTCTCCTTTCTGAAGAAAATAAGTCCAAATACTCATCCGTACAAATCCATAACACTTCTGAACCCAGATTGTAGGAGATTAGATGTGAATAATTCGGACAATTTTCAAGTCGAGTGGATCTGTGAGAGGAATAATAAGAGGCTTTATCTTTGAAGATAATTCTGTCACACTTCTGCTAACTAAATTTAGGTTCTTGGTAAACCAAAAGTTACTGGAACGAAATAACTGAGGGACTTCATCAAAGACCCAGAGTTAGTGCAGTATCGACTCATACACTACAAGAGGCAGCTTTGAGTATTCTACATATCAGAAATACAACATAAAATGGGCAATGTCAAAATTATAGCTTGGCCAGTTGGCCAAGTGAAATCATTAAATTTTTTTTAACACATAGGGACAATTTTAGCTTTGACTTATCATTTAAATTGGACAATATTGGTTCAGCCACCTGTAAAAATCTCTCCTGTCTTGAGGGAGGTGTACTATAGCTGTCTGGTCTGATGTCCACCTGCTTTAAAAAGTATAAAACACCCTTAAATGGCAGTGAACACCCAGAACTCTTGACCCCCCAAAAAACCTGTGGATGCTGGAGGTCAATTGAAATGTTCAAGATTGAAGTGGATAGATTTTTGTTGGGTGATGGTACTGTTCAATGGTTCAATTGTTCTGCTCAATTGCTGTGAAGAAGGGTCATAAGGACTCAAAACATTAACTCTGTGTGTCTCTCCATAGATGCTGTCAGGCTTGCTGAGTTTTTCCAGCATTTTCTGTTTTCATTTTAATTGTTCTGTGTTTGATTATATGGGTCTGGTAACTGTTTGATGCTCACTGTGCTTGAGTCTGGGTGTGGACTCAGAGCAAAGTAACCAGATGTCACAGAAGCCACTAGAAGCTGAGCTGTAAGTTTAAGTGCAGACATTTTGTGATTGCAGAGATATTTTAAAACTCTTGTAAATAAACCTGTTGTAGACTTAGACACTAGTGTCATCTCTGTATTGCTCCAAGGCAAATAAAATATATAAAATATACAACAGGAATCAAGGGATATGGAGCAAAGCTAGGTAGATGGAATTGAGCTACAGATCAGACATAGGGCCTGAACTTCCTTGGTTGGGGGTTGGGCCGTAGGGAGGGTGGTGGGGCATTGGGTGGTGGAGGGCGGGGTGGGGGGGTTGCGGTTGGGGGGTTGTCGGTGGGGGGTTGGGGGAGGTCAGACCTTGAGGTGGGTGGGGTTGGGTCAGGCCTTGGGGGCAGAGGGGGGGGTGGTAAATCCCTGTGGAGGTGGGGGTGTCCCTTTTGGTGATAGGGGGAGGTTGGGGCGTGAGGGACTCCCATGGTGAGGGGCTGGGGAGAGTCCCCTGGGAGTTCATGGGTTTGGGAGGACTCCTATGGGGTGTCAGTCTGGGCTTGTGTGATAGTTACCCAGAAGTTAGGAGAGGTTTTAATTCTTCTAACTTTTTCTGGGTAACTATTGATCTAACACATTCAGAACCATCCGAAGTTTGCAATTTAAATCAAATTTTACGGATGGTTCCCAATGCAGGGCAATTCCACAGGGGAAGTTTGCCATGTAAACCTTACCTAGGAGCTTTGGGGTACCATCCCAATATGATGCTGGGAAGCTCTGAAGTTACAGCCCACAATCTCATCGAATAGCAAGGCTGACTTGAAGGGTTGAATGGCCTCCTCTTATTCCTATCCTTCTACAGGAAGGTCACATATTTCATCCTTCACCTATGCCTGTAAAGCAAGTTTTAACCCCGCATTCCCAAATCTGATCATTATCCAGTGCTAAGTGGGCATGTAGAATGAGAACAGGAGAAGGATTGGCTTTCAATCCTCTGGTTGGGGAATTAGTCAGCAGATGCTCACTGTCAGGGTTCAAATAGAAGGCTGTGCCATAGTGGTGTTGTTGCTGGGCTAGTATTCTAGAGACCCAGGGTAATGCTCTGGGAACCTGTGTTCAAATCCCACCACGGCAGCAGGTGAAATTTGAATTCAATAAAAATTTGGAGTTAAAAGTCTGACGATGACCACGAAATCATGGCTGTTTGTTGTGAAAGCCCATCTGGCTCACCAATGTCTTTAGGGAAGGAAATCTGCTGTCCTTAATGGTCTGGCCGGCAAGCAACTCCGGACCCTCAAAATGCCCTCTGAACAAGGGCAATTCGGGATGGGCAATAAATGCTGGCCCAATCAGCTATATCCCATGAAAAAATAGTTTCCAGGTAATGTACCAGACCATCATCCCAGCCTGTTGCTCCTAGCAAAAGAACGGAGAAAATTGGAAAAGAAAGGAAGACTTGCATTTATATAGCGGCCATCTCAGGGTGTTACAAAGTGCTTTACAGACAATGAAATACCTTTGAAGTCTCATCACAGAGGAACAGTGGCATGCACCGATGTGATAATGATGGGATCATCTGTGACTATGTGACTATGATGTCAGCTGTGGTTCATCAACCAAAACCAACAATCTAGTTTCCAAAAAAATGAACTCCATTCTTAAAATTGTTTGCAGCATGGAAAGGGAGAAATTATTTATTTTTTCGTGGCAATAATCACTAAATGTTGAGAGTGCTGGAACATTGCACATTTAGTACAATCCTTTCAACGATAAGTCTCGTGAAAGTAGAAATGGATTTGTCAGCCTTGTTGTTTGTGATGCGCTAAATAATCCAGTACAGGATTGAACAAAGGAAACAAGATGTTCTCCTACTATCAGTTGTGTGACTGCTAATCTTCCAACAATGACACCACTTGAGTGTTGGTACAATGTCCTTGACTCCTGGGAGCAGTTTAACCAAAGTGTGGATGACTCAACCTTGTCAATGGGTAACCAAACCCAACCTTGCAGAAGATTTGCCTGCATAATAAATACACTGTAACTTGCATTTATATAATACCTTTATCATAGATTGATATAGCACAGAAGGAGTCCATGTCGCCAATCATACATGTGCTGACTATTAGAAAGAGCTATCCAATCAGTCCTATTCCCCCTGCTCATTCCCCATTGCTCTGCAATTTTTTTTCCCTCCGAGTATTCATCCCTTTTGAAAGGTACCAGTGAACTTGCTTCCATTATCCTTTCAGTGAGTGTTTTCCAGATCATAATAGCTCACTAACAACATCATAAGGTGCTTCACAGGGAGATTGCTAAACAAAATTTGATACTGAGCCACTTAAGCAGATATTCAGACAAGTGACCAAAGCTTTTTCAAAGAGGTTCTTTTTTTTTCATTCATTCACAGGATGTGGGCTTCGCTGGCTAGGCCAGCATTTATTGCCCATCCCTAGTTGCCCTTGAGAAGGTGGTGGGGAGCTGCTGCCTTGAACCGCTGCAGTCCAAGTGGTGTAGGTACACCCACAATGCTGTTAAGGATGGAGTTCCAGGATTTTGACCCAGCAACAGTGAAGGAACAGCCGATATATTTCCAAGTCAGGATGGTGAGTGACTTGGAGGGGAACTTCCAGGTGATGGTGTTCCCATCTATCTGCTGCCCTTGTGCTTCTAGATGGTAGTGGTCATAGGTTTGGAAGGTGCTGTCTAAGGAGCCTTGGTGAATTCCTGCAGTGCATCTTGTAGATGGTACACACTGCTGCTACTGTGCATTGGTGTGGAGGGAGTGAATGTTTGTGGATGTGGTGACAATCAAGCAGGTTGCTTTGTCCTGGATGGTATCAAGTTTCTTGAGTCTTGTGGTAGCTGCACTCATCCAGGCAAGTGGGGAGTATTCCATCACACTCCTAACTTGTGCCTTGTAGATGGTGGACAGGCTTTGATGAGTCAGGAGATGAGTTACTCGCCGCATGATCCCTATCCTCTGACCTGCTCTTGTAGCCATAGTATTTACATGGCTAGTCCAGTTCAGTTTCTGGTCAATGGTAACCCCCAGGATGTTGATAGTGGGGCATTTAGTGATGGTAATGTCATTGAACATCAACGGTCGATGGTTAGATTCTCTCTTGTTGGAGATGGTCATTGCCTGACACTTGTGTGGCGTGAATGTTACTTGCCACTTGTCAGCCCAGGTCTTGCTGCATTTGGATATAGACTGCTTCAGTATCTGAGGAGTCGCAAATGGTGCTGAACACTGTGCAATCATCAGCGAACATCCCCACTTCTGACCTGATGAAGCAGCTGAAGATGGTTGGGCCTAGGACACTATCCTGAAGAACTCCTGCAGTGATGTCCTGAAGCTGAGATGACTGACCTCCAACAACCACAACCATCTTCCTTTGTGTAGGTATGATTCCAACGAGCGGAGAGTTTTCCCCCTGATTCCCATTGACTCCAGTATTGCTAAGGCTCCTGCATGCCACACCCATTCAAATGCTGCTGTGATGTCAAGGGCAGTCACTCTCACCTCACCTCGAGAGTTCAGCTCTTTTGTCCATGTTTGAACCAAGGCTGTAATGAGGTCAGGAGCTGAGTGGCCCTGGCAGAGCCCAAACTGAGCGGGTTATTACTAAGCAAGTGCCGTTTAATAAAACTGTTGATGACTCCTTCCATTACTTTACTGATGAAAGAGAGTAGACTGATGGGGCGGCAATCAGCCGGGTTGGATTTGTCCTGCTTTTTGTGTGCAAAGAGGTAGATTTTAAGGAGCAACTTAAAGGTGGAGGAGAGAGAGGGGGAGAGAGTTGGAGAGGTTAAGGAATGCATTTCAGAGTTTGGGCCTGTAGACAGCTCAAAAGGTGTGACTGCTAATAGTGGAATGGGAGGCAGTGACATAGTGGTATTGTCATTGGACTAGTATCCCAAAGACCCAGAGTAATGTTCTGGGCATCTGGGTTCAAAGCCCACCACGGCAGATGGTGAAATTTGAATCTAATAAAAATCTAGAATTAAGGTTACCCCCCCGCCTTAAACCAGTTTATATTTCCCCCCTTTTCTTTTTTTCCTTAGTTCTGTTAAAGAGTCATGCGGACTCGAAACATTAACTGTGCTCCCTTCCAGATCTGCTGAGTTTTTCCAGGTTTTTTTTTGTTTTCGATTTCCAGGATCGGAAGTTTTTTGCTTTACCCTGGGTCTCTGGGATACTAGTCCAATGACAATCACACTATGTCACTGCGTCCCATTCCACCATTACAAATTTAAGATTTGCAATCCTGAAGATACTAAAGAAACATTCAAGCCCAGTACACAGTATGTAGAAGAGCCAGAAGGATGATTACTGTCATGTATTGATTTATGAGGAAAGGTGGAGAAGACTTAAGCTATTCGCCCTTGAAAGGAGAGAAATGAAAGATGGTAAACATCATTAAAAAAGGAAATCTAGGTCACTAAATTGGCAGCAACAGGGTAAAAGATCACAGGCTCAATTGCAAAAGACAAATTTAGGGCTGAGATCAGGAAGGTCTTCAGTGATAGAATGATCAACACACAGAAATATTTAAGAAGCAGCTGGAGACCATGATGTGATCCTTTTGGAGGAAGATTGATGCATTTAGATGAAGTAAGGTGGCAGAAGGCTTCTGTGGTGCACAAGGACCTCATGGGCCTACAGGGCTGAATGGCCTGTTTCTGTGTTGTAAATACTGTATAACACTCTGTATTATAATTAAATCCCTAGCTCATCCAGAGGTCGAAGACTTGCATTCCGCAAGTGCAAAAATCTATTCATCTAATGCCCATAGCCTTGACGGTTTCTATTAGCTGCCCATTCCCCAGAGCATTGACTTCAGAATTTTGGTGTAGACCGTCAAATCCATCAGGCAGGACTACGCCATCACTCTGTAGCCTTCTCCAGTCCTATGTCACTGCTGACAGATTAAAAAAGCAACAACTTACATTCATATCAGTGTCTTCAACATAGTAGGGCTCAGGCTGCCAGTGTATGTAAGATGGGTTAAATAAACTTCCTCAACCTTGTGATCTGGTGAAGTGATGGATGTTAATTATACTACTCAATTTTAAAATTCTCTTCCTCACCTTCAAATCCTATTATGGTCTCCCCCTCCCTAACTCTATAACCTCCTCCAGCCCTACAACTCTCCGAGATCTTTGCGCCCATCCAATTCTGGTCTCTTGTGCATCCCCGATTTTAATTGCTCCACCATTGGCAGCCATCTCTTCACCTGCCAGGACCCCAAGCTCCAGAATTTCCTCCCTAAACCTTTCTACCTCTCTCGCTTCCTTTAAGGCTTAAAACCTACCCCTTCAGCTAAGCTTTGGATTTATCTTATCCTAATAGCTCCTACATGGTTTGGTGTCAAATTTAGTTCGATAATGCACCGTTCAAGTGTCTTGGGATGTTTTTTTACATTAAAGGTGCCATATAAATGCTGGTTAGTGCATAGAATTTTAGTAGAAGCTATGTCATAAATTGCATAATAACTTGGCCAATTCAGCTAGATGCTGGATGGATTCAGCTGGTTGCTCAGGTATTGCATTTCTGCTCGTGGCGTTTGAAATCATAATGCAATTTCACCTATTGACAAATGAAGAAGCAGAGACATGAGTCTAAGGGTGGCTGTAAGTGCACACAGAACTGATTTACACCCAGGGTAAGAGTCCATTCAAACCCATCAAAGACTGAAACAGATTATGTTAACTCTTTCAGTGCCAAGTAGGCCTTTGGTCAGATACATTTAGAATAGAACCACTCAATTTTGACTAAGAAAATATGTAAAGCATTTAGTGTATTTCATACTTTAAAGCTCTCTTTTGCTACTGCTTCACATTGTTTCTTCATAAGTACCTCAACTGGGAATTTTCCAATGTCGACAGCCATGGATTTTTGTAATCATTACCCATCTTTGAGGGAGAAGGAACTGGAAGGAAGTGGGGAAGGAGGATAATGAAAGGATAATGGAAGATGAGGGGCTAAGAAAGAGGGAAGGAAAGAGAGAGGGAAGAGAGAAGGTTGTGGCTAAACCCTCCTTCGCTGTCCCCTTCCATTCCAGCGACCTGCTGACAGACGCTTAACTCCAGTGCTACAAATAACCAGCCTCACAATCCCACTAGGGATGACTTGCTGAGCAAGAAAAGGCCAAATCGTAGTGGGGGAGCCAGACCTATGTTGGAAACAGGCGAGGGAAGATGCAACGTGCATCTCTTTGCAAATGTCACACCAAAGGAGACCCATTAATCACCAGTTTTAAACAAAATTAACAATTCATCCAGGAAACCATCTTATAAAAGTGGCCACCAGAGCATGAGTGTCAACTTTAATTGAATTGTTTTTCTTTATTTTGAAGGCATTAACGTTTTCTCACTAATAAACTCTTTCTGAAGTTCCAGTTTATCTCCCTGTTGAAGACTGTATGTACCTTACAGTATAACATAAACTTTATAGTGTAACATAAACCTTACAGTACAACATAACAATGGTATAATGGAAACCTAGCAGTGCAATGTACACTTTACAGTACAACATAAAGCTTACGGGGCAATATAAATCTAACAGTAAAACACATTCTTGGAGTACAACATGCCTTACCCAACAATGGCCCTTCTTCTGTAGATTCAGGAATATGGCAATATGGCCCGAATTTTCGCAACCAAGGCAGATAGCACGAGTTGGGAAATTTCCTGACTCACTGGACTTCGATAGATCTATGCTCTGGGGGGTGGGGGATGAGTGTGAAATGGATTTGAGTCTTCCACCCCGAAAGTGAAGCGTAGGCAGCTGTGGGAGCAACCAAGTGCCTATGTAGGCTGGTTAAAAAGCTTTCCTTGGTACTCTGGGACTTGGTCCCAGTTGTATTGTGGCATTTTAGGCCCTCTAGCCCTCATCAGAAGTGACTAAGAGCATTTTTCCCTGTGGCATCTAATCTAAAAAAGAAATTGATAGAAATGATTATGTGGAATAAATGACCACCATGGGCACAAATCCCTCCTAATATGTCTCCAATTGCAAGTGAGCTTATGAGACAACATTCTCCACTGGGAGCCACCCCACCCATCTGCCATGGCTCCTTATACCCCCATGTCAACTTATGCCAATAGCCCATGCCAACTTATGCCAACCCACCCAACCTCTGCCCCCTTCTTAGCCCTTATACATTCCATGCCAAGTCACCCAGGATCCACCATGGGCAGGCCTTAGGAGCCATGTTGAGATGAAATAAAATAAAAGGCGGATTTTTATGCCCTGTTGCAGCAGGATTGGGGCCGTAAAATACAGCAAGCCGTTCAAAACTCCATTGACTTAGGTGGGACTATAAAATTCCACCCAAAGTTCTAAAAATCAAATCAGCCTTCACTATATTAAAAAAAAATCCCATTTTTGAAAGCCCATTCAAGCTTTTTTAATCTCTTATAAAAACAAACCAAACTTCTATTCATATCCTACATCAAAGATAGCTAATCCTTTAGTAATCTCTTTAATCTGTCAATCAAACTGTAAACTCAATAACCCCACCCAGCGATATTTTAGCTTTTGGAAATCAGCCAAGCATTCATTAAAAAAAAGGGTCTTGGGGAAACATTAACAAACAACTATTGAAACTGCCAGAAGAGTTTGTTTTAATCTCACCAACCTATAACTTGTTCTGTTTTTCATTTTTAAATGGCTGGGTACTTAGATAACTTCATATCTTGACAGTTAAACAGACCTTATCTGTGTTTCAAGAGCATTTAAATCTGCTCCATAAATTCATGACTTCCATTTGGGTTAAGTCCCTGGCAGAAGCCAAAATGGGGCCTTTTTGAACTCAGCACTGAAATTTAATTGACAGACCTGGCCTCAGGAAGGGGGCTACCCACTGACAGCCACCCCCTGCCCTTTCCTCCGACACCCCCAATACCTCCTCATTGGTGACCCCCTCCCTGCCACCCGTATGTGGCATCACTTACCTTCCTCCAGGATCTCACGATGAACGCTGGTGAAGGGACAAGTGTATTACCGGCAGCACACCATTATTGTATTGGGAAGCTTAGGTGCATATTGTTTAAGATGATCCATCTGATTTTCTCTTGTGGGCTCTTGCTGTGTGCAAACTTGGTACTTGTTTTTTACCATGTGACAGGAGCCTCAGAAGCTAAAGGATTGAGAACTCCTGACATAGAGTAGGCTTATATTCCCTTGAGTATCGAAGATAATTGGTGGGGTGGGGGTCTAATTGAGGTGTTTAAGGTAATTAAAGGAGTTGATAGGGAGAAACTATTTCCTCTGGTGGACATCAACTTAAAATTAGAGCCAGGCTGTTCAGGGGTGATATCAAGAAGGACTTCTTCACGCAAAACATAGTGGAAATCTAGAACCTTCTCCCCCCAAAAAAACTGAGATGAGTAAATTTTTATTAGGCAAGAGTATTAAGGGTTATGGAAACAAGGCTGATAGATGGAGTTAAGATGCATGATTTAATTAGATAGTGGAGCAGGCTCGAGGGGCTGAATGAGCTATTCTGTTCTTAAGTTGTCTTCAAACATTTCAGAAAAATGTAGTTTAATAATGAAAAAAATCAGATTAAAAGCAATAACACAGTATTATTGACCTCCAACTAGTGTAGTTGGCAAAGCAAGTAACATATTAATAATTTTACTGTCTCAGACATGCTAATAATCGTTACCTACAAAGCTCAGCCTATAAATTATTTATGCAAGGCTATTAATGATGCAAAATTATGCCGTGTTTCTTCAATTTAAAATGGTTGATGGCAAAAGTAATTTGCAAGTTATAAGTCACTGGTGGTTTGTTATTTGTTAGAAAGTGTACTTACTGTTACTTAAACCCACTCAGCCACACACGTGACCTGCTAAACAGTATGTGCTCAATAAGAAACACATTTTCCAATTTTGTTTGTTCCAGTGTCCCAGTGCACCTATGATACGCATGCAGTATACAACTACAATTGCAACAACTTGCGATATTTAGCATCTTTAACATGGCAAATCATCCCAAGGCACTCCACAGGAGCAACTATCAGACTAAATTTGAGATCAAGCTACTCAAGCTGATATTAGGATAGGTTACCCAAAAGTTTGGTCAAAGCTAGATTTTAAGATGCGTCTTAAAGGAGGAGAGACAGGTGGAGAGGCAAAGAGGTTTAGGGAGGAATTCCAAAGCTTACAGTCTAGGCAGCAAAAGCAGGGTCAGCAGTGGTGCAGAGATTAAAATCTGGGAGGCACAAGAGTGCAGAGATCTTAGAGGGCTGTAGGACTGGAGGGGAATACAGGGAAATGGAGGGATAAGACCATGGCTGGAGTTGAAAACAAACAAGGATGAGAATTTTAAAACAAAAACAGAATTACCTGGAAAAACTCAGCAGGTCTGGCAGCATCGGCGGAGAAGAAAAGAGTTGACGTTTCGAGTCCTCATGACCCTTCGACAGAACTATTTTAATATTGGAGGCATTGCCACACGGAGATCCAATATACGTCAACGGGCACAGTGGTGATAGGTGAATGGGACTTGATGTGACTTCGGTACAGAGAACAGAATTTTGAATTATTTCTAGTTTATGGAGGGTGGAAGATGAACAAACAGAGCATGTAATAGAGAACTATATAGGATTACGTGAAACTACATGGGATATTTGGCACAAAAACAGGCCATTCAGCCCAACCAGTCCATGCTAGTGTTCATGTTCCACTTGAGCCTCCTTCCATCTTTTCTCATCTAAATTTATCAGGCTACCCATCTATTCCCTTCTCTCTCATATTCTTGTCCAGCTTCCCTGTAAACACATTAGTACTATTCACTTCAACCACACCCTGTGGTAGCGAGTTCCACATTCTCACCCGCTTTGTGTAAAAAAGTTTCTTCTGAATTCTCTGTTGGATTTATTGGTTACTATATGGCCTGGAGTTCTGCTGTTCCATGCCAGGAGACACATTCTCTCTAGTCAACAAAAACATGGATGAGGGTAAAAAATTTTCAACTCACTTCTGTCTGTACCTTGCCTGTATCTTCAGTTAAAATGATATTACTGTATTAGATTGACAAATGGGCAGTAAGTTTTCCCCCACAAAAATGCCAAGCATTGACGACCTCCAACAAGAGAGCCTCTAACCACCTTTCCTTGACATTCAATGGCATCATCACTAGCCTCTCACCATCAATGAACCACCACTGACCAAAAATTGAACTGAGCACTCCAGGGACCTAAGCTATTAAAGATCTACATTAATGAATTTGATGAAGGAACTTAGGCAATTTCTGCAAGTTTGGTGATGATACAAAGCTAGGTAGGAAAATAAGCTCTGAGGTGGACAGAAAGACTCTGCAAAGGGATATATATAGATTACATGAGTGGGCCATGAAGGTGGAAAATGGAGTAAAATAGGAGTTACTCACTTTGGTAGGGGGAATAGACAAACTGAATATTTTTTAAATGGTGAGAAACTAAGAATTGTTGGTGTTCCAAAGGATTTTATTGTCCTTATCTTTAGTATAAATTATAAAGAGCCGAGGCCCCAGCTGTGATCTAGAGCACCTGCTACTTCTTCAAAGAACTCCAATAAATTGGTTAAGCATGATTTTTCTTTCACAAAACCATGCTGACTATGCCCGATCACCTTGAATTTAATTAAGTGCCCTGTTATAAGGTGTATGTCTTTACTAATAACTTTTAGCATTTTCCCTACGGCAGATGTTAGGCTAACTGGCTTCCCATCTCCCTCCTTTCTTGAATGAAGGACTTACATTAACTATTTTCCAATCTAACAGAACCTTCCTCGAATCCAGTGAACTTTGGAAAATTAAAACCAACACATCAACCATCTCACTGGCCACTTCTTTTAAGCCCCTAGGATGAAATCCATCAGGGCCCAAAATTGTGGACAGAATTTCCTCCCCGTCATATGGGCTGGGTGGGAGCGGGCGCGGGCGGGCGCCCAGCCGATCGCCGCCCGTGATCGGGGCTGCGCTGCCATTTTACGTGCACGCATTGAGCGCACTCAGAAGCGCTCAATGCTCCCTGCGTGGGTGGGGGGGAGGAAGGAGAGTCAGGGCCCGCACCCTTTCACGCGTGCACGCGAAAGAGCGCAGAAATCTCACTGAGGCACAGGGCTGCCTCGAGGAGATTGTTTCCATTATGCAAACTTGAAAAAAAAATAGAAAAAATTACTTAGCCACGTCTCCTCATGTGACATGTCAATGAATTTTAATTTAAAAAATTTATTTGATCTATAAACCCTTCATGAAACCTCATCCCACCCAATGGCTTTAATAGGCCTTTGACAGTTTGGCGGGTGCACAGCCGACTCCCGCCAAACTGAAGATCTGACTGACGCACGCCCGACGTCACCACGCATCATTTTACGTGTCAGCGAGTGGGGTTCTCTCCACCCCCACATCCGACCAGAAGATTCAGGCTTGTGTTTCTCTTCGAGGAGAAGATGGATAAAGAAGATCAGTCCGCCACTGACTACAGTGACCAGCTTAAGGAGGGAATTCTGAACCTCGCACTACTTTTTGAAGAGGGATTGACTGAGGACAATAACCAAGATACCACTAATGAGTGTGACCAGAACATTCCTGATGAATGTGACCGGGATGTCACTCCACCTGACTATTCTGGTTCAAGATACCGATGACATCGAACAACCTGGTGCAGCTACTGACTCTCACAAAAAGAAACCAGGTACAGAAGCTCTGACAATGGCCAGTGAGACAATTGCAAAACACAAAGCTAACTCCCCAAACTCTGATATCAAGGCTGAAGAGGAAGTGACTGGAACTGCTGATATACTACACACTGATCTCACACGTGCTTCAGATGTACAAGGAAGCGTTACTTCTTCGAATCTAGAAGAGGCAACTAAACAATAACCTAACCCACTAAAACACTGTATAGTGACAGAACCCGAGGTGATATTCAACTCCATTTTAGATGTCACCTTGATGGCTGAAATTCTCGGGATGCCAAAGCCTAGTGAACAGCAAAGCACTGATGGGGAAGCGGGGTATGTGCATGTGCTGAACAACCACTAGCAATAAGACAAAATCCCACTGTAATAACAAAGGTAGCATCAATTCCGCTTGAGAATAGTCTTCATTCTTCTGTTTGTCCATTGGTTTCATTCTTGAATGTGACATTGGGATTGCACAGCATTCATTCTGGGTACCGGAATCATGGAATGTATTTAAGCAACAGACACTTGTGCCAGGCAATGGAATTGCCGGATAGGAGTATTGCCGACCCACTACAGCTTCAATTCCCCTCGCAATAAACAATAACATTCTATTAGCTTTGCTAAGTACTTGCTGCACCTGCATACTAACCTTTTGTGATTCATGCACTAGGACACCCAGATCCCTCTGCATCTCAGAGCTCTGCAACCGCTCACCATTTAAATAATGCGATTTTCTTTTATCCGTCCTGCCAAAATGGATCACCTCACATTTTCCCACTTTGTGCGCCAATATACTACAACTGTGCAAACCTTAACAGAAGCTGGCCAATTCTCGTTCTTTCGAGAAAGGACAACCAGCAGCATGACCTCGAAAGGGGGCACGAAAGAGAACAAAAAGAGGCGTCTGTCTATCAACTTTATGCTGTACACCAGAAACAGGAATCTCTGTCTGCTGACTTAAGGGTGTTCCAGGAAGAATATGGAGGACATGTGTCCTACATATCCTTTAAGAGCTGAGAACGCAGTTGGAGATTGACGCCAGTGGCTCAAAAGAATGTGAAGGAGGAGGAAGTAGGATGTGTAAATATTTGATGAGTAGGATGAAAGACTTGGGGGGAGATGTAGTATAAAAGGTTAATAGCTATTATGCTAATAGCTAATATACATCATCAGTGATATTAGATCATGTCTCTAGAACTCAGAGAGAGATGATTCTGAAAGGTGCCTCATGCTTATCTACTCCTGTACATGGTTGTATTTTATTAATAACTCTGTGTAAGTTCCTGAAGCTCTTGTTTCCAGTAGTCTCTGATAAACACACCCTTGGACTGTTCCTGATGATACTTCAACAGGAAGCAATTAAGAAGGCAAATGATATTTTGCCCTTAATGGAAGGGCATTGGAGTACAAAGGTAAGGAAGTCTTGCTGCAATTACAAAGGGCTTTAGTGAGTCCATGTCTGGAGAACTGTGCACAGTTTTGATCTCCGTATCTAAGGAAATATTAATTTGCCTGAGAGAGAGGGTGCATCAATGGTTCACTAGATTGATTCCTTGGAATGGAGGGTTTTCTAGTGAGGAGAGATTGAATAGAATGGGCCTACATTCTCTGGAGACTTTATTCTCTAAAAGAATCAATGGTGATCTTGTTGGAATATGTAAAATTCTGAAAGGGCTTAACAGGATCGATGCTGTTCCCCCCTGGCTGGACAATCTAGAATAAGGAACATAATCTCAGGGTAAGGTGACAGCCTTTCTGAACTGAGATGAGGAGAAATTTCTTCACCAAGACAGTGTGAACCTTTGGAATTCTCTACCCCAGAGAACTGTGCAGGCTCTAGTATTGAGTATATTCCAGACTGAAATCCGTAGATCTTTGGATCCCATGAAAATCAAGGATTTTGGGGGTTGGGCAGAGAACTGGAGGTGAAGTCAGGATCAGCCATGATCTTATGGAACGGTGGAGTAGGTTCAAAGGTCCTCTGGCTTCCTCCTGCTTCTTAGGTTTTTATGTGTGTAGTGAATTTTGACAAGCATGCCCCCCCCAACTCTGCGGTGAGACTGGATTGCATGCTGGCTGTAGCTGTAAAGTTTCTTCTTGTTCTTGTGAAGCAACATTGAGTGCCTGTTGCATCCCTGAGAACAGGCATTCATTGCTAAATCGCAGTTACCTAATCAGAAACAAAGGCAGAATGGCAAAAGCATTGATCTCTGATCCAGCTTGCATTGTGACAAAGGAGCAGACAGGCAGGGAAAAGCAGCACAGAATTTGTAGCTTTACTCCCCAGTTAAAAATGGTCTAAAGGATAATTGGAACTGAGTCACAGGATGCAAGCAGTTGCTTTATATATTTAGCCATAGATATGCGGGAGTATGTTCCAGGCCGGAATCTAAATGAGGGGTTCGATTGGTTTGTATATAAAATAACACACTCAGGAGTGAGTTACAGGATGGAATCTAAATGAGGGGTTCAAGTGGTTTATATATGGAACAATGCATCTTGGAGTGAGTTACAGGGTGGAATCTAATCAGAGGTTTGAGTGGGGAGTTAGTGGGTGTTATATATAGAATAATAATAGAATCCCGGGAGTGAGTACAGACTGGAGTCTAATTGAGGGGTTTGAATGATTTATGCCCAGAATAACTGTTAACGGGTGTGAGTTACAGGCTGGAATATTGTGGAGCTCTTTGATTAGTTATTTTGAAGTGCTAACAATAATGGTGATTGAGTTCATTCTGCCTGTCTGTATATGTAGCTGGATCCAGGTGAGGTGCCAAGTGGAGGAAATAGTAGAGGCTGCTATCACCAGAACTCGAAAGGAGACAATGACGAAGATAGGTGGGTACATAAAAGAGTGTGGGGTGATAGTCTGATATTCCGGGGAGTTTAAATGTCCCATAGCCACTTTGAGAAGGTAAATGTGTAAGATAAGTGGGCGGGGGAGTAAGTGGCAGGTAGGTGGGTGAGGGGGTAGAGTGGCAGGTGGGTGGGTGAGAGGGTAGGGTGGAGGTAGGTGGGTGAGTGGGTAGGGTGGAGGTAGGTGGGTGAGGGGGTAGGGTGGCAGATGGGTGGGTGAGGGAGTAGGGTGGCAGATGGGTGGGTGAGGGGGTAGGGTGGCTGGTAGGTGGGTGAGGGGGTAGGGTGGCAGGTGGGTGAGTGAGGGGGTAGAGTGGCAGGTGGGTGGGTGAGGGGGTAGAGTGGCAGGTGGGTGAGTGAGGGGGTAGAGTGGCAGGTGGGTGGGTGAGGGGGTAGAGTGGCAGGTGGGTGGGTGAGGGGGTAGAGTGGCAGGTGGGTGGGTGAGTGGGTAGGGTGAAGGTAGGTGGGTGAGTGGGTAGGGTGGCAGGTGGGTGGGTGAGGGGGTAGGGTGGCAGATGGGTGGGTGAGGGAGTAGGGTGGCAGATGGGTGACCGACCGACAGAGAGAAAATTCTCCCCATTGTGCCATTTATAAGGTGTTTTATTGCATGAAAATGGCCCAGTCACTTCATGCAGTGAATTAGTTTGTGAAGTGCACACTGTGTGGCCAATTGGCTTAGCTATTCTATAACAACAGTCAGCTGAACGAACAATTAGTTTCAGAGGTAGATGTGGAGGGAGGAATGTTAACGAGGACGTTAGACAAAATTTTACAGCACAGAAACAGAACATTCAGCCCAAATAATCCATGCTGGTGTTTATGCTCCACATGAGCTTCATCCACCCCCGTACATCTCCCCCTATCAGCACATCCTTCTTTTCTCCCTTGTGTTATCCAGCTTCCCCTTAAACGTATCCAAACTATTCATCTCAATTACTCCCTGTGGTAGTGAGTTTCACATTCTCACCACTCTCTGGGTGGGCGAAAGATGTTTCCTCTAAATTACCTGTTGGATTTATTAGTGACTATCTTATCCTTATTATCCCTAGTTTTGGACTCTCCCAAAAGTGGAAACATTGCTTTCTACATCTACACTGTCAAATCCTTTTCATAATTTAAAGGATCTCTATCAAGTCATCATTCATCTTTCCCTTTTCGAGAGATAAGATCCCCAGCTTGTTGAGCTTTTCCTGATAGTTGTAAGCTCTCGATTTTGGTATTATCCTTATAAATATTTCTGCACTTTCTCAAGTGTCTCAATAATCCGTTTTGTAAGATGGAGGCCTAGTGTGATTCTTGCTTGTAGCACACTGCTAACGTTTTCCCATGATACTTCTCTGTGTGCTGATATAAGACACTCATTATCTCTTTGAAAATATACAGGTTAATCCGCCTATTGTGTTCTGCCACTAGAAGCAAGTGTTGACCCAAGGGCAGAATTTAATGCCCCACCCCACTGTGGTGAGTTTGGTGGTGGGCGGGGGGCATTTAACCAGGCAGGAGGTCGACAGGAGGAAACTCCCTGCCTTCCGCCCCCACCCCGATTAAGTGCGTAGTGGTCAGGGACATTACCACTATATGACCATCTCCCCTCCAAGACAGCAAGACGTAGAACAGTCTATGTCCTGGAAAACATGTGCTTACCCTAAGTTTTTTATAAACAGTTCTTAATAAATAGTTTCAAGAAGAACTATACAGCGACTATCTCAAGTTTTCCTTGGAATAAACAAAGCCTCATCAAGGTGTGATACCACAACAAGACATGGTGACAGATCAAAACATCAGCATTCCCAACATTTAGCTGCAATCTTTCTCCCTGTTGTTGGTGCTTTGCAGTACATTTTGGGATGTTAAGGGAGCAGAGTCCAACACTGGGAACACCTGAACATTTCAGAAAATACTTCAATTACAAGTTTGGAGTTTTAAACAGATTGCACAGTGCCTCCTAACATACTAAGCACTTGCCTTATGAGGACTCAAACCATCAGCTTCCAGTTAATGATGGAAAGCTGTCATTCTTTCAGGCAGAACAGGCTCAGTGTGTTGAATTAATTCCACTTTAACAGGCCAGAGGGAGCAAAAGACACAGAGAGATCTTTTTTTTTAAAGTTATCAATACATACTGGGTAATTTGATTAGATGCAGTTTACATGACTCATGTTTGACAAGAGCTCTCTATTCAGTCCACACTGAATAGATTGTTCACACTGTTTTACACACTTATAGAGAGTACAATTGAAAGAAATTGGCATGAAGTACACTGAACTACAAAATCCAATTTATTTGGTGATTTGTTTAAGTATTCAGGATGATAGGATAGCCTTGAGGATGCTAAAAAAGGAGTATGTAATCTTCCATTGGTTAGACCCTAATAGATAGATGAACACCACCAGCCCCCCACCACCCCCACCCCCCCACCCCCCACAGTTTCTAGGGAAGATTGGAAGATTATGGCATGTCATTCCGCTATCTCCATAAATATAACTTGTTGCTGTGGTAAGAAAGAAGGGGCGTGCTTGCATTTATACAGTGCCTTTCACAACCTCAGGATATCCCAAATCACTTGACAGACAAAGCAGAATTTTTGAGGTGAGGTCACTGGGAATGCAGCGGCCAATTTGTGCAGGGCGAGCTCCGGCAAGCAACATAAGACACTCGCCAAACAGTTACATTTTTAGTGATGTTGTTTGAGGTAGGACAGGATGCCAGGGACAACTCCCCTAATTTTAATCAAAATGGTGCCAAGTGAGTGCTAGAACAATAGATGTTATTATTCAAGTTGGGGACTACTGTTTACAGTTCTTATTTTCCCTGAATATGGATTTATCAATAATAATATACAGCAGCAAATCCCATATGACATGATTCACTGCTGCACATTATTGACCAACACATACTCAGAGGCAGTAGAGACTGTAAATGGGGACAGCTAGACCAGTCTGTGAAATTTCTAGCCTATAAATAAAACCTAATTTTGTCTCACATGACAGATCAAGATAGCTAAACCAGACAAGTAATATCAGAAAGTTATATTGTCATCTAAACTATATGCGAGGCACAGTAACTCCCCAGCTGGATTATCATGCTGGCTTTATCGAAAACTGCAAAGCAATTTGCGTTTAGATTTCACTTTAATCTTCTTCTATGCTTCCTACACTGCAATAGTGACTATATTTCAAAAGTACTTCATTGGCTGTAAAGTGCTTTGGGATGTCCAGAGGATACGAGAGGCGCTACATAAATGCAAGTCTTTCTTTTCACTATGTGGTAGGGTTAAAAGTCAGTGTTTGCTTTTCGCTTTCTTATTCCTCGTAATATAGAACAAGGGAGTTTATTAACTCTAAGCACGTAACAGAGGAAAAGACAGATTATATGATTATACTCTAGTGTGCATGAACCTCACACTCTGGTGCTGCAGACTTTTAAATTTTCATCCTTGTTTTCAAATCCCTCCATACCTTCATAAGCTCCTTCAGTCCTACAACCCTTCGAGACCTGTGCACCCATCCAATTCTGGCCTGTTACATCGCCCCACTTAAGCATCTCTGCCTATCTGTTAACTCTTCAAAATGCTCCACAAAACCTGCCCTAATCTCGTCATGTGGCTTGGTGTCAAATTTTGTTTGATAATCTCTCCTGTGAAGCACCATGGGACATTTCATTATGCTAAAGGCGTTACATATATGCAAGTTGTTGTTGCAGCTCTCCGTGAGATTGCCACCATCTGCTGGGACTCTCCTGGGACTCTGTGCCACATAATTTGCCCTCCTTTAACCAATGAATCGTGGATTCCATAGTCACCCGTCAGTTAAAGGGACGGAGTAGCAGTACAACACAATCCCTTTGAAATATTCTCTGAAGCAATGTAACCTGGATCATTACTGCATTTGAACCATGACCTTTTCACTGTGTGCATGATGTTAATAGCTCGATGCCAGCATGTGTAAGGTTGCAGAACAAAACCAGTTCAATCTTCATATCTGATGGAGCCACATTGGGGCCTATTTTAACAGGGCTACCATTTAGGCTCACGATGAGGGGGGCAATTGAAAGATAGGAACAGGAGGAGCCCTTGTGGGTTGCCAACCCTCCAGGAATGGCCAGGAGACTATCGGATTTGCCCCCAATCTCCTAGCGGCTCTTAATAGCAATCCGGGAGATTTGCGCATCCATTAATTGACTCCCGGCAGCTACAGGTTTCATTTAACTAAACAGGGATGGATTACTTTGCGATCAGAGACAGCACTCCCGCTCAGTCACAGTGTGTTGACATAGGATGTTGTAGCTATGCATGCAAACTGCGCTCTCAGCACTAATGAACGCCGCAGCCCTGCCTGTTTTTTTTTCCCGCTGGCGGCTAGTGCTGGGCCTGAGCTGAGCTGCCTGAGTGAGCGTCAAGAGTGAGCAAGCCTCGAGCCGTGAAGCTGCCTGACCACACAAGAGAGAGAGAGAGAGATAGAGGAGTAGAATGAAGCCAGCCCAAATAGCCCGCCCAACCAGGAGGCAAAGTTAAGGAGCAAGTGAGTGATTAAAGCCAAGGGCAATTCAACTGGCTGAACTTTGAACTGTCCTTGCCAGTCTGGAAAATTTATACCCAGCAAGTCACCACTACAGTCCAGTGCCTAGGAAGCTGGCTGCCTAGGTAGAACCCTGTCTGGAACAGTAAGTCCCCAGGGACAGAGAGGCCAAGACTTGAGGTAAGAGGGAGCACTGCTTCTCGTTTCCTGCTTTTTGCTGCTGGGCTGACAGGAAAAGAAAGGAGATCAGGGTTTGCAGTTTGGGAGACAGTGCTTCACTAAAGCAGGCAATGCAAACAGAACAGGAGCAGCGCACAGCCGGGCAGTAATGATTGTATCGTCTATTTTACGTTAAAACATAGACGCTAGTGGAATCAGTACACTCCTTACACCCCTCACCCACACTAAAATAAAAAATGGTTGCTTTATCAAAACTCCATCTGCCCATCTTCATCCTGTAATACTTACTATACCCTTGCCTAAAATAAAAATCTCACTTTTTAAATTGTCAATCGACCCCCAGACAGCTTTTTCATTACTCTTTGTGACATCATCCCTGAATAGCCTCAAACTAATTTTAAGGTTATGCCCCCTTGTTCTGGGCTCCGCCACCAGAGGAAGTAGTTTCTTTCTATCTACCCCTTCAAATCCTTTAATCACCTTATACACTTCAGTCAGATTACCCCTTCATCTTGTGTACATGAGGAAGTACAAACCAAATCTATGCGACCTGCATAGATTCGTATTTAGCCCTGGTAACACTCTGGTGAATCTACACCATACTCCCTCCAAGACCCAAGGAGTCCTCCTGAGGTGCAGGACCTGCTTCATGAGGAGAGATCAGCACAAATTATGGGTTATTTTAACTTGCAGGCCTCTTCTGGATTGTCTTCTGTCCAGAAATAACCAGGGGTGACTTCAGGACTGACAGCCAGGAGCAGGAATCGGGGAGGAGTCCAAGGACACCAGGGACCCAGTGGAACCTTCATTCTCCAGTACTGAGTTAGCACTGGAAGGGAGAGGCCGGGGATTCCCAAGGCTCCTGGTCCACAAGGAATCCGCAGAAAAGTCCTTGTTTTTGCTTGACCTTACCTTGGCCTCTTCCAGCCATCCCCCGGGTTCCAGTCAGTGATGAATCATAGAATGGTTATAGCATGGAAAGAGGCCATTTGGCACTTTGTATCCATGCTGGCTCTCCACAAGAGCATCTCAGCTACTCCCACTCCCTTGTCCTTTCCTTGCCGTCCTGCAGATTCAGTTGCTTATCCAGTTCCCCTTTGAAACCCCCAACTGATTCTGCCTCCACCACACTGCCAGGGTGTGCATTCCCAGTCTTAACCACTCGCTGTGAAAGAAAAGTTTTCCTCATTCTGTTTTCAATCATCTCTTCTGCACCCTCTCTAAAACCTTCACATCCTTGCTGGAGCTAGGTGCCTAGAATTGGACATAATCATCCAGTTGAAGCCGAACCAGAGATATATAAAAGCTCACTGTAACCCTCTTGCTATTGTGCTGTATGCCTCTGTTTATAAAACCCAGGTTGCCACCTGTCTTTTTAGCCACTTTCTCAACATGCCCCTACACCCCCTTTAGAATTGAGCTTCTGAGCATCATGGCCTTCCCAAATCAGGAAATAAAAGTGCCATTGGGGTACCGATGACATCATTGAATATCAGGTCTTGATTCAGTTACAACATTATAGCCAATTAACTGATAGTGATGATGGTGTTGACAGATAAATATTAGCCACAGCAAAACAAAATTAATATTGAAAAAACATTTTGAATTAAAATTGTCTTTTAAATGATGTGGAATCAGTATCGGTGCAGCGTTAAACTTGTCAGCTCAGCTTAACTGGCATCACTCTTGGCTTTGAGTTAGACAGAGGTGAGCATCATCCCAACCCCTGAGCACAATATCTGGGCTGCACACTGCTATAGTACTAGGTGAGTTACCGCTTTGTTGAAGTCATTCCTCATCTTTCAGATGAGATGTCCTATCTGCTCGTGCAGTGCTTCAGAGGAACATCGAAGAAAAATGGAGAGTTAACCCCGTGTTCTGACCAACATTTGCCTCTCAACCATTGGCTCAAACACAGATCTGGTCTGGGATCTTGCTGTGTGCAAACTGACTTCTCGTGTGCCTACATTGAACCATTTAGGATGTTTTGACAGGGATGGGAGGAGTGCACAGTTCCTCTAGCCTCACTATTCTGCAAGTCACACCATAAGTGTAAATGTTTAATTCACTCACAAAAATAGTCAATTGTTTACATTTGCTATTGTTAGAGCCAAAATAAAAGAGACTTTAACCAGGCTTCTTTCAATAAACTCAGAATAATTGATTTATTATGAAACAAATCTTATTTTTAAAAAGCAAGTTGCAAAAACTGCAATTACAATTTGTAATCTGGAAATGTGACTATATACCTCTTAAATCCCAACACACACACACACATACACAAAGGGCAAAACAAATAGGGTCTCTGCAGAGGTTGAAATTTTAGGGAAAAACGCCTTTTGGCCAATAGGAAAAGTTCATGAAAAAAGGATAAAGTTTGAAGGGTTTTGACCCTGTTTTCAAGACTGATCACTGGTCACAGTAGTTGTCTGGAAGTTCTTTCCATTGGAGTTTCGGTATGGAGGAGAACAGAGTGGGATTAATGTCCTTGGGATCTCTCTCTCTCTCTCATCTCAGCTTCTCAGACTTCCAAATACAAATGGGTTATATTGAGAGGAGGATTTCTAGCTGGACTATTGATAACTACACTGAATTTCAGTCAAGATAGGGAGAGCACAAGTTGGGCAACCTTTGTTCCAAAAACTGAATCTAAAAACAAATTCACACATAAACTTATCACAGTCAGATGGTTTCCAGAAAATTACCAGGGCCTCATAGCCTGAAAACAGTGTTTTTTAAAAAAATATCTCCAACAATTAAAGTTCAAGTAAACAAATAGTTCTTATCTCCTCAGGTGCCTTGCAGGTCATTTAGCTGATATCATGTGACTTTGTGGAAAAGACAGTTTTCTCACAATCCAAAATGAACAAATAAGCTTTTCATAAAAGCCCAGGCCAGTTCCCAAGAAACTGTCCAAATAATTTGATATCCTTCCAATTTAAAAAATTATATATATATATATATATATATAGCTCTTGGAGAATGTATTTATAGCAAAGGTAATTAGCAAAAGAACCAAAGGCAACATGAGAAAAAAATTCAGGGCTATGGGGAAAGAGCAGGGGAGTGGGGTTAATTTAATAGCTTTTTCAAAGAGTTAGCATAGACACAACTGACTGAATGGCCTCCTTCAGTGCTGGATTCATTCCATTATTTTACCAGCAACAGCGCTAGGGTATGAAGTGATCTGAGTTGATTCCGAGAGATGGGAGAAGCTATATGAATCCTGGTTTGTTCTGATTTATTCCAGCATCTCTCTGTTAAAACTGATATTTAAAAGAACACAAAAACTGATGGCAATTATTTCCCTGGACATTGGTAAAAGATATTAAGCTCAAACTACATTTAGGCAAATAATTGAAATTATTTTCAATTTCACTGAAATTATTGCAACTCTCTACTCCCTCTGTTACAACTGTGAATACATTTTTAAAATTTATTCTTTCATGGGAGATGAGTGTTGCTGGAAAGGCCAGTATTTGTTACAAATCTCTAATTGCCCTTGAATTTAATGGCTTGCAATGCCATTTCAGAGGGCTGTTAAGAGTCAACCTGTGGATCTGGAGTCACATGTAGGCCAGGCAGGTTAGAATTTCAGATTTCCTCCCCGGAGGGCTTAGTGAACCAGATGGGTGTTTGTATCAATTGACGATAGTTTCACAGTCACTGTTACTGAAACGCATTTTCAATTCCAGATTTTATCAACTGAATTTAAATTCCACTAGGCACACTGGTGGGATTTGAACTCTTGTCCCCAGAACATGAGCCTAGGGCACTGGATTACTGGTACAGTGATGACCACCACACCACCATCTTCCCCCAAAGTACCTAAATGGCTGCAAAGTTCTTTGGAACATTCTGAGATTGTAAGAGGTGCTATATAAATAAAAGATGCTATATAACAGGCAGAATGGGATTTAGTAACATGTTACATGTATCAGAACATTGCTAATAATTCCCCCCCCCCTATTTTATGAAAGGATTTGACAGGAATTACTAATTCATTAAGCATCTGTTGTCCTCAAAAGCACTCAAGTTATACACAAATTCATTAATAACAGAAGCACAATTAAAACATAATTTTCTTTGTTGATTTAATGCCAAGATATAAAGAGGAGCAATATTCCAGAAAGGCCAATAGGCAGTAGTTTAGCCATAAAACACTGTATCCATTATAAATACAAAGATTATGATTTATGCTCTTTTGGTTTGTCGATATCCTGTGTTCAAGATGTAAACAACATCTGCGCTAGCAAATTAGCCAGAATAAAAGTCCTCAATGTCATGCTGGATAGCGGTTAATGATTGATAGAAACCGCACAACAGAAACTTAAGGAATAATTTGTAGACAATTAAAAAGTCACAATTTATTTCAGGCCAGTTAAGTTCCAAATACATTATGCCATAGGCTCATTGCCCACCTCAGCATCCATAATACACTGAAACCAAGAGGCACACCTTCTGCTCCTCAAACTCACAGGATTTTAAACTATGGAGCCCCTCATCTTTCACTGCCATCCTCATTCTCCTATAATTTACAAGCTTCAGCATTAACATTTGGGGGAAGGAGCCATCAGTTACCCCTGACCTACATTAGCTCCCTGTCCTTGGTTTCAAATCCTTCAAGTGCTTTGTACCTCCCTGTCCATGGAACTTCCACCAACCCTATAACCTTCCAAGATCTCTGCGCTCCTCCAATTCTGGCCATTTTCCCTCCTGGATTTTCATCGCTCCACGATGAGCGGCTGAGCCTTCAGCTGCAGAGATCCGAAACTCTGGAATGCCATCCCTCAACCTCTCCACCTCTTTCCCTCCTCCTTTACGCCATTCCTTATAACCTACCTCTTTGACCAAGCTTTTGGTCACCTGTCCTAATATTTCCATTGCAGTTCAGTGTCAGGCTTTGTCTGAAAATGCTCCTGTGCCTTGAATCATTTTACACCATTAAAGATGTTGGTGTTGCTTTGGTGGCTGTTTTCTACATACGAACATACAAAAGAGGAGCAGGAGTAGGCCACTTGGCCCCTCGAGCCTGCTCCAGCATTCAATAAGATCGTGGCAGGTCTGATTTTAACCTCAACTTCACATTCCTTCCAATAACCTTTCACCCCCTTGCTTATCAAGAACCTATCCACATCTGCCTTAAAGATACCCAAGGCCTCTGCCTCAGCCGAGAATTCCAACGCCTCATAACCCTCTGAGAGACTGGATGTTTCCTCATCTCCACCTTAAATGGGCGACCCTTTATTTTGAAATGGTGACCCCGAGTTCTAGATTCTCTCACAAGAGGAAACATCCTTTCCACATCTGCCCTGTCCAGCCCATCGCAGGTGCTGCATTTCTCTGTGGCTCTTCAACCTTCCCTTAGATATCTCAGTTTAAAGCTTTTGTGAAATACATTGTCTTATTAGCATTATTTTGACACTGACATTAATCCATTTAAAATTAAAGTGTCACCACTGGCATTAACAGTTATGGTGATTAAAATATCTAGGTTTGAGAGTTGTGAGAAATTACATATAGAAATCTTTGGAAGTAGCAGAAAAAGTAGACAACAATGTTAAAAAAATAGCTTTATTAATAGAGGCACAGAGTACGAAAGCAAGAAAGTTAATGCAAAACCTTTATGAATCACTGCTTCAGCCCCAGCTGTAGTATTGCGTCCAATTCTCAGTTGGCTGGACGGCTGCTTTGTGGTGCTGGGTGATGCCAACAGTGTGGGTTCAATTCCCGTATCGGCCAAGGTCATCTACAAAGGCCCCGCCTTCTCAACCTCACCTGAGGTGTGGTGACCCTCAAGTTGAACTCAACACCAGTCGTCTCTCTCTGTAAAGAGAGAGTTCTCTGGGACTGCGGCGACATTCATTTCTTAGTCATAGAGAGACCAGAGAAGGTGGTATTGCTCCCTTTAGAACCGAGAAGGTTAAGGGGAGGTATGATAGAGGTGTCCAAATTCAGCAATAACTTAGAATAAATCAGGAGAAACTGTTTCCAGTGGCAGAGAGGTCAATTACCAGAGACAGGTTGAAGTGATTTAAGTAACAGTGATGCACTTCAAAATGTTATTCATTCATGGGATGTGGGTGTCACAGGCTAGGCCAGCATTTATTGCCCATCCCCAATTGCCCTTGCTCAGAGGACATTTAAGAGTCAACCACATTTCTGTGGGACTGGAGTCACATGCAGGCCAGACCAAGTAAGGACAGCAGATTTCCTTCCCTAAAGGACATTGGTGAACCAGATGGGTTTTTACAACAATCGACAATGATTTCATGGTCACCATTAGAATTTTATTTCCAGATTTTTAGTCTAATGCTGATAAATGCAGGGTGGATTTGTTGAGTTATTTCTCCTGATGCAGAACTTTGCTCAATGGGCTGGATCAGTGGTGCAACCCCTCTGATTTCTGCTTATTAATGGTAAAGGTCCACAGATCATGCACTCTGACCCCTGTACTCAATAGTCTGAAACCCTTCATTGACGTCATAAACTCAAATAGTTTACCTTCTTACTGAACATGTCGAGAGCTGAGCTCATAGGATATTCCAGACCATTCGTTCACTGCAAGTATATGTCCAATGTGGATTTGTGTCAAAAAAGAACTTTGCTTTCTAACCAGTAAAGTAGTGAATTCCTGATATGGCCTTGGGACCCCCCATTCTCTTCAGGTAACAATTCACTGAAAAAAAAGGAAGGCATTTTATACAGAGACAAAAGATCACGCTCTTTGATTAGTCATTAGAGAGAATGTTGTTCAATAGAATATGTGAATGTTTGACAGATACATTCAATGTTCTGTCCCTGCTCTTCTCTGTTGGGAGATTTGATAGTGGCATGAAGGATTTTGATAGACTAAATAAGGAGAATCTGTTTCCACTGGTAGAAAGCTCAGGAACCAGAGGTTAGCAATTTAAGGTAATTGGCAAAAGAGCCAGAGGGGAAATAAGGAGAGATTTATTACACAGTGAATTGTTATGATCTAGAATGTGCTGCCTGAAAGGGCACTGGAAACAGATTCAGTTGTCACTTTCAAAATGGAATTGGATAAATACTTGGAGGGGAGAAAATGTGCAGGGTTATAGGGAAAGAGAAGGAGAGTGGAACTAATTGGATAGCTTTTTCAAAGACCCAGCACCAGGCATGACAGACAGAACAGCCTGCCTCTGTGCTGTATCATTCTAAGGTGCAGAGGATGGTACAATGTTTGTGGAATTCAATAAATCTGGAGATTGTCGCCTGGCACCAGAATCACAACCACAAAAGTTGCCATTTTTTTTCTAAATTAGCTGACTAATTCCCTTCAGGGAAGGAAGTCTGTCACCCATATCCAGCCTGGCCTACTTGTAACTCCAGTCCCACACTGTGGTTGACTCTTAATGCGCTCAGGACAAATGCTGCTTTGCCACAGTCACCCAGATCTGAGGAAGAAAAACAAGGAAGGCTGTTGTCCTTTTGTCGCCAAATTATCAGTCAGTTCTGAGGAAGGCGTGTCTAGTTGCTTAAAGGATGTCACGATATATTCCAGGTGTAAGGATAAGGCAGCCCTGAGAAAAAGGGAAACCTCTTCTGTCAAAGGGTTGTGAACCTTTGGAATTCTCTATCCCATAGAGCTGTGGATGCTCAGTTGTTGAGTATATTCAATACAGGAATTAATAGATTTTTAGATACTTAGATATCTGCTAAGGCAGTTGGGAGATCACAACAGCACCTCAGAATGGAAGCACTCTTTGAAGCCTGCTGAAAGCATGGAATTAAATAATGCCCACAGCTGTCACTGTGGAGGGGCAAGGATTGATAGTGCCTGTCGTGTCACATTTTCACCCGAGCGGCTCCATAACTGAGGGATTTATCCAAGGTTTCGAGGGTCCCTGACCTGCCACTGGAAGGCCATCTCCAAGAAGCTGCTGGGCTCCAGTCCAACACTGAGTTGGTTCTGGAAATGGCCCCTAAGTGGTGCCTGAATTGTTCTAATTGGTTATTCACCTCCTTGGTGTGAGTTGCCACTCTTAGGAAACTCACCTGGAGGTGGGGTAGCATCGAGCTGCTGACTTGACAGTCAACTTTCAAAAATTGCCTGCTACCCCTGCCTCCAGCGCTTCCCCTGCGGGCCTGATACGATTCTGTCCTGAACGTCTGTCTGTCCAGTAAGTGCCGAGTGCAATCTTGTCCTTATCTACTTACAGACATTTTTTGGCAGATGTGACTAGATAGTGATGAATCAGCTGGAGCTCTAAGCTTCCTAGACCAGGTCCCCATATACAAGGCACAAGTCAGGAGTGTGATGGGATATTCTCCACTTGCCTGGATGAGTACAGCTCCCACAACACTCAAGAAGCTCAACACCATATAGGGCAAAGCAGCCCACTTGAATGGCACCCCATCCACCATCCTTAAACATTCACTCCCTCCACCACCAGTGCTCAGTGGCAGCAGTGTGTACCATCTACAAGAGGCACTGCAACAACTCGCCAAGGCTCCATTGACAGAACCTTCCAAACCCACGACTGCTACCATCTAGAAGGACAAGGGCAGCAGATAGATGGGAACACCACCACCTGGAAGCTCCCCTCCAAGTCATTCACCATCTTCAATCGGAAATACAACGGCCGTTCCTTCACTGTCACTGGGTCAAAATCCTGGAACCCCCTTCCCAACTGCGCTGTGGGTGTACCTAAACCACATGGACTGCAGTGGTTAAAGAAGGCAGCTCACCACCACCTTCTCAAGGGCATTTAGGGATGGGCAATAAGAAAAAATAAGAAAAAAAAACATAGGGAAACACTCTCTCTGTTTCATCTATTAAAACCTTTCATAATTTTAAAGACATCCATTATTCTGCCCTTCAGTCTTCTCTTTTCATGAGAAAAGAGACCCAACCTGTTCATTCCTTCTTGAGAGCTATCATCTCACAGTTCTGGTATCAGCATTTTTTTGCATCCTCCCCAGTGCCTCCACATCCTTTTTATAATATGCTGCTCAGCACGGCACGCAGTACTGGAAATGTGGTCCAGCCGCAGGTTCGAAACAAGTTTGACCTAACATCTCCACTCTTTAATTTTACCTCTCTAGAAATAAACCCTATGACTTGAAAGTTATGAAGAAGAGTCATACAGACTCGAAACATTAACTCTGTTTCTCTCTCCACAGATGTTGTCAGACCTGCTGAGTATTTCGGCTCTTTTTGTTTTTATTTTATATTATATATTATAACCCTATAACTTGTTTTTGTTTAAACAGCCTTATTAACCCTACATTTACTTGTGTATTTATACTTACAGGTTTCTTCGCTCCTCGACCCCACTTAGTTTCTTATTTCCCTAATAATATGTGACCATCTTATTCTTCTTACCAAACCATAATACTTCTAACTTGCATTGCACTCAAGTGCATGCATTGTCCATTGAGCACATTAACCAGGTTGTCTTCAGGGAATCTGAATATAAATCTTGCATAAAACATCGCACAATGATTGGGGTGAAAAAAGGCATTGTAAAAATGAAGATTCTGTTGAAGTTCAGCTGGTCGGTGACAATCTGATAGCGAAAAGGAACTTTTGAGACTGTGGCCCTTCAGCAGAACTGGGTCCCATCTGAAAGATCAAACGCTCTTTGTTCAGTTTGTTTCTGTTACAAGTACCGTAAATTCATTCACCAGAGAGTTTACAAAATAGGTTGTACTATAGTTAAATATATAACATTAATTAGGGAATCATTAGGAATTGATGGTACTGACCTAATTATAAAGGAATATAAACAGAACAGGCTAGAAACACTCCGCGAGGAGAGAGAAACAGCTAACATTTCAGGCCATTGACCTCTTGTCAGAACTGGCAAGAGTTAGAAATGTAGCAGATTTCAATCTGGTCTCTTCCGGTAACAGGGCCCAGAATAGCCAATATTCACAATCTGCAAGGGGAGTTACATACGCACATACATACATATGTATGCATGAATTAGGTGCAGGAGTAGGCCATTCAGCCCCTCAAGCCTGTTCTGCCATTTGACAAGATCATTGCTGATTTGATCTTGCCTCCCCCTAGACCGTTTGACTCCTTGACAATCAAGAACATATCTAACTCAACCTTAAAAATCTTCAATGATGCAGCCTCAGCTGCTCTCTGCTGGGGAAGAGAGTTCTACAGACTAACAACTGTCTGAGGGAAACAATTTCCCCTCATTTCATCTTAAATGGGAGACCTCTTAGTTTTAAATTTTGTCCCCTAATTCTAGTCCCTCCCATAAGGCATCCACTCTGTCAAGTCCCCTCAGGATCTTATACGTTTCAATAAGATCACCTCTCATTCTTCTAAACGCCAATGGGTATAGGCCCAACCTGTCCAACCTTTCCTCATGGGATAACCCTCTCAATCCAGCTGCAGTGGGATATCCAAGCTGAAGTCAAAAGGGGAAGAATTTTTACTGACCTGACCTGCAGGGCAATCAGAAGGTTATAGGGAACCCACAATTCAGGATTCTCCACACTCACGTACTCATAGTCTCACACACACACACACACACACACACACACACACATGCACTCTCACATATACAAAAACACATACATTCATACAAAAGCACAAAGACACACTCTCACACACACTCTCGCACACATGCTCTTACACTCCCGCTGTCCCATTCTCACACTGTTACACTCACACACTCTCATGCACACACACACTTTCACACACACTCTCTTACACACTCTTGCACACACTCGCACACGCTCTCACACACACAGGTACACACATGTATACATACCAAGATACACAAACACACCAGCACAAAGACGGACACATATAAACACACACACACAAACTCACCGACGCAAACTCATAGGGCAGAATTTTCCCTTTGGTGTGCGGGAGTGGGCCCCACACGTAGATAACGCGCGGTGACGTTGGGCAAGTGTTCCGACATCACCGTGCGCCATCGCGATATTTCGCTGCGCGTGCCTATGTATGAGGCGCGCCCGCCACTAATTAACCGGCCACTTAAGGCCCTTGAGGCACCAATCGCTGCCAATTTCTCGGCGCCTGTACAATCTTCGGGTTGGCGCACTGGCAGGTGGGTGGGAGACATTTGTATTAACCTCATCCACGGGCGGGATAAGAGGGTTCACTGAGGTCATGAGTGTGCACAAGCCAAGTATTTATTTATGAAAGTTTTTGAAACTTGCCTGTGTGATCTGCAGTACTTCAAAACACACACCAGCTGTTTCATCTGGACTCTTAACCTTCAGGTCAGCACTCTGCAGTGAGGAATTGTTTCTGGGCCTGCAGGTTTCAGGAAGCCTTCCCTTAGCCTTGGAATGGGAGCTGAACTCTCCACTGAAGGCAGCTCCTCTGAGGAGGGAGGGAGGACTAGAAGGGGGAGAAGGCCAGCAGTGCACATTCAGCATCCAGGGGAGCCACCTTTGGGAGGGCAGGCGCAGGCACAAGGGGTGCAGGGCCAAGAGGTGGACCAAGGCAGAAGGGGCAGCAGAAGATGCCACTATCCTGCTGCCAGGGTATACAGGCAGTGAAGCAGCTACCTCAATATGTCTGAGGTGCAGTGCCGAAGGAGGCTCTGCCTCTCAAGGGAGACAGTCAGCTATATCTGTCAGATGATAGGCCCTGAGATCTCCGCGAATTGTGTGGGTGAACGCCCCATGCCAGCGGCTCTGAAGGTCACAGCTGCCCTCAGCTTCTATGCCTCTGGCTCCTTCCAAGGGTCAGTGGGTGATCTTTTCGGTGTCTCATAATCAGCTGTCCACACTTGTGTCAAGCAGGTTACAGATGCTCTGTTCAGACGGGCATTGACCTTCATCCACTACCGTTGGGACCAGGCAAGCCAGACACAACGAGCCAGAGGCTTCACAGCCATTGCTGGCTTCCCCCGTGTCCAGGGTGCTGTGGACTGTACACATGTGGCCATCAAGGTGCCAGCAGGTGAGCCCGGTGCCTTCGTCAACAGGAAGGACTTCCACTCCATGAACCTACAGATAGTGTGTAATCACAGGATGCTGATTCTACAAGTCTGTGCAAGGTACCCAGGCAGCTCCCACGACGCCTTCATCCTCAGACACTCCCAGGTGCTGGGGCTCTTCAGTGTTCCAGCCCGGCTGGATGGTTGGCTGCTGGGTGACAAGGGCTATCCCCTCAGAAGGTGGCTCATGACGCCTCTCCGCCATCCAAGAACAGAAGCTGAGCAGCAGTACAATAGGAGCCAGGGCACCACAAGGGCTGTGGTGGAGAGAAGCATCGGCCTTCTCAAGATGTACTTCCGGTATCTGGACCATTCAGGGGGCGCATTCCATACCCCCCAGATCGTGTGTCGCTGATAGTGGTTACATGCTGCGCTCTCCACAATCTGGCGCTGGAAAGGGGGGACGCTGTGGGCGATGAAGACGTCTGCGGCTGCGGCTGCACACAATGAGTCCAGCAGTGAGTCCGAGGATGAGCATTGCACAGGGAAATGCTAAGGGGGTAGGTGCTGACCCGGGCATACTGCAGGGAGGCAGGGACACCCGGGAGGCTTTAATCCAACAAACCTTCAGCTAGCGCAACACAGATGGACCTTCAGGACAAGCCTGGGCTGTAGGCTCGATAGTCGACACCTCAGTAATCTGCCAGGTTAGCAACAGTAACTACAGCCTTGTTAATAAAGCTGAATGTCCAACAATGGACTCATTACAGTTTTGGAAACCATACACATGCAGAAGAAAAGAGGCACCCTCAGCCATGGTGACATATCTAAATTTAATATGCCAAGCAAACCAGCTTATTCCAAAAAAAAGAGAATAGTGTTACAAAACAAAGCAAAGCATAAGGACCTCATCTCGGGCCAACACAAAAGCACCAGTGAAAAATCCGTGGTGTGCTTAAGGCGCCTTATGTTTTCGTTTCCGGATGCTATGTCTTGGTGCTACCCCATCGCTCGGAGTGGCATCTGAGCCAGCCTGCTGACTCTGCTGTCCTGTTGGCGTCGATGACATTGGCAGCCGTCCTCTAGCCCCTGGAGCCTGTGCTGGCCCCGCCTGGGAGGGAGTTGCCAGTTCCACAGCTGGCATCTCCCCAGTCGTCGCAGCCTCATCGGATGCCATGGTCACTAGGAGAGGGACAGAGGAGTTGCTGCCCTCATCTGGAGCGCCCTGAGAGGTGCCCACAGAGACACCAGGCAGCTGCAGCACTGATGTGAGGTCAGTTTGGTCCCCCCTGCTCACCGTGGATGGATGGGCACCGAGCTGGGAAAGTTGATGCCCAAATCATCTCCCACACTGGCACTGACCAGCTGAGGTCAATGTGAGGGCTTGCTGGTCAGAGCACATCCCCAAGAAGCCCTGATGGGTCTCCTGGAGGAGCCTCTCCATGAGAGTTGCCACTCTCCCCGTGGAGGACGCTTGGCTCTCAGACAAGTGGCTCATTGCTTCGGCGATCGTCCGCGTAGACTCCTCCACCACGGAGACCATGCCAAGCATAGCCTCATGTATCTCCCCCAGATGCTCCCGCACACCCAGCCGCATTTCCTGTCCCTGCTGCGTCACGGACGACTCCAGAGGCAAATCATCAGGCACCGACTGAGCATCTGTCTGGTCCCCTGCAGCCCTCTGACTGTTGGTGCCATGGGCACTCTCTGTCTCTGCCAGCTCCTCCAGCGATTGTGAAGTGCGCTGTGCCCCAGGACACCAGCCGATGTTCAAATTGCCACCAAGATGCTAATATCTGCGTTGGTGCCCGCCTGGCAGAGATGGTGTGACGCTGGTGAGACTTCAGGGCCCTCAGGTGTGAGAGGGGGCCTCTGCTACTCCTCCTCCTGGCCCTGCTCCACTGATGCTGAAAGGAAGAACAAGGACATTGGATCAGTTAACGGGGAGACAATGTCAAAGTGCGTCCCTGTCCCCCGGATCATTGTGTGCTCATCCTTCCATAAGCAATGGTCAAGCCATGTTGCAAAATTAAATCACTGAACATTCAGCAGTGCCATGGCTGTTGGGAGAACAATGCTGACCTCACTGTTGGGCATAAATACCTGCCTGTGGCACCCCAGCCTCACCAACACCAGTGAACCTGGGCACATGGCGCCTCTCCAAATCCAGGGCCTCCTGCTCGAAGCGGCTAAGAATGGTGATCTGCGCCTGGCCCCCGCCAGCCTCACCCGCTCTGCAGGATTATGACCATTCGTCTTCTGAAAATGGGAGTTGAGCATTGATTTGTGAAAATTACACATGGACTCTCTTTGCGCACGGCCCACCCCAACCAGAGTGGGACATACCAGGGCTGCAGAGCCTCCTCACCCGCTGTCACCGAACACTCACACAAAGATGCTGGGCCTGCTGCCCAGCTCCCCCCACCCCCAACCCCCACCCCCACCTTGGCCACATGCTGCCTACATCACATTAGGCACCACATGGTCTAACCTTCCATAACAAGGAGGCACAAGCACGTGGAGCGCAGAGGGCAGCAGATGGTTCATCGCCACGCCATCTTGAAGCTCCCCTCCCAGCATTTCATCACCCTGACTTGGACATGTCCTGCAGTTCAAACACAGCGCCTAGGTGCAGCTCCTCCAGGTTGCCCCTGAACCAGTCATGTGGGACTCAGTGTAACACATGCTACAGGGGCAAAAGACATCTCCTCATCACCCTCTCAGGCTGACCTCAGCATGGGCAATATCTGCCGGCCCACCCAGCAAAGGACACATGGCGTCAATGATTCAATGCAGTCACTACACTCAGACTTGGGTGGGAGGGAGGAGCATGGGGTAAGCTGACCTGCTGGGTTAAATGCCCAGTGCCAACATGCTACTCACCCTGCCAGAGTGCAACAAGTCGTTGAAGCACTTGTAACACTGGATCCAGGTGCGCTCAGGGAGGGCAGCAAGGCAGTCACCTGAGAAACGAAGGGTACACTGGCACCCCCGCACTGCCCTACCCTCCGGCCTGGCCTGCTCACCAGAAGCCCTTTGATGAGCCCTTCCGCTTGCCATTGTGAGTAGCCTTGCAAAGGCCACCAGCGCTTCAGATAAACAGGCTGCAGGGTCGCCATTGGACCTGGCGGACACTGCACTCCTGCTGCCGCCCGCCCCCTCCCGCTATCCTTGGAAGTCGGGCATTAAGCTGGGCGGGCCTTAATTGGTCTGCCCGCGTAAAATGGCAGCGCAGACCCGATTGCGGGCAGCGATCAGGTCCGCGCCCGCCTGTCCCCACTCCCGCTCCAGAACACATAAATACCTCTCCATATTTAAGTGCCTCCAAATTGAGCAAGTGAAGTCAATTGCCCTTTGAGTATGAGGGGTGTTGGTAGTGCTGAGGTTCGCTGGAGAAGGCAATCCTGATTTGAAAGGAGGCTGTCAATCTGACTGAGACGATGAGGATAGTTGCCTAGGATCGCACCTAGTCAATTTCTGACTTTGGGCTTGACTTGAGCCAACATTAAACCCTCAGGTACTGGCCAGCTGGTGAACTGTGTCCAAATCTGGGCCCCACCCTTCGGGAAGGACGTCAAGAATTTGGAGCCAAATCAGTTGGAACTTTCAAATGGGAATTGGATAAATATTAAAAATGGAAAAACTTGCAGAGCTATGGGAAAGAGTGAGGGTGTGGAACTTCTTCGTAATCCTTTAAAAGAGCCAGCATAGTGGGCTGAATAGTCTCCTCCTGTACTATCTATGATTCTAAGTGCGGTGCTCAGTTTTACACACATTTAAGATGGATGGATGAGGATTCTCACCAGTGGCAGTGGGAAAGGCTGGAGATGCTACCATGGTGGAAATGTCACTGGGTTTGTAACCTAGAGGTCTGGACTAATGGTCTGGGAGCATGGGTCCTGCTCCTGCCAAGGCAGCTGGTGGAATTTGAAAATTCAATTCATTAATAAACTTGGAATATAAAGCTAGCCTCAGTAATAGTGACCGGCATTGACTGTTGTAAACACCTATCTGGTTCACTAATGCCTGTCACGGAAGGAAATCTGGAGTCCTTGCCCGGTCTAACCATGTGACTCCAGACCCACAGTAATGTGGTTGGCTCTTACCTGCCCCTATTCAGTGGCCTAACAAGTTACTCAGTTCAAGGGCAACTCGGAATGGGCCACAAGCGCTTGTCGGTGACATCCACGTTGCATGAAAGAATAAATAAAAAATAAAATGAAAAAAAAGTCAAAGTCAGAAGGTCAACCATCTGAGAAGAGAGGTCAGCAAAAGAGCAGAGGGCAGCCCCAAGCCAGCAACGTCAGGCAGAGAGAGATTTGAAAACTTCATGCAGGTTGGGTAGGGGTGGAAGAAGTTGTTGAGAAGAAATACTTGCATTTATATAGTGCCTTTAAGTCCCAAGTGTTTTAAAGCGCTATTCTTTAAAGTGTCATTACTGTTGTGATAGGAAGCCTGGCCAATTGTGCACAGTAGGATCCCACTAACACAATGAAATAACGACCAGATCAACTGTTTCTGTGATGTTGGTTAATGGCTAAATTTTGGCTATAACACAGGGGGAGAACTCCCTTGGCTCATCTTCAAAATAGCTCTGTGGGATATTTTACATCCACCAGACAGGTTTGGTAGGGCTTCAGTTTAATTCCCGTGTGACTTAGGAACAGGAGTAGGCCATTCAGTCCCTCGGGCCTGCTCTGCCATTCAATAAGATCATGGCTGATCTGATTGTGGCCTTACCTCCACATTCCACCTACCCTCGATAACCTTTGACTCCCTTGTTAGTCAAGAATCCATCCACCGCTGTCTTAAAAATATTCAATTACCTTGCCTCCACTGCTCCCTGGGGAAGAGAGTTCCAAAGATTCACGACCCTCTGAGAGGAAAAATTTCTCCTCATCTCTGTCTTCACACTGAGACCCTTTATTTTTAAACTGTGTCCCCTAGTTCCCCTAGTGTAACACTCCCTCAGTGTTTCTGGATGATGTGCTGCTGAAGTGTCTGGAGCAGAACTTGAACCCATGATCATTCTGAATCAGAGACCAGAATGTGGCAACACCAACAACACCTGCATCTACATAGCATCTTTAATGTAATAAAAAATCCCACAGTGCATTGCAGAAGCCTTATCAAACAGGACAGGTGAACAGAGGCTTGGTCAAAGAGGTAGGTTTTAAATATCGTTTTTAAAGATCAGAGAAAGAGAGAGACTGAGAGGCTTAGAGAAGGAACTCTAGAGCCGTGGGCCTAGGCAGCTGAAGAAATGGCCACCAATGCTTTCATGGCTGGTCTCTGTAATATAGAATAAAGCAGGAGGAAGTGAGAGAACTTAAAGAAATGGAATGAGAGATTACTGCAGTCAATGAAATTAAAGTCAATCATAGACGGTGAGAACTTGTAGCGTGTTACAATCTTATTAATTGGGTTTCATTTTAACAAGTGTATGGACCAAATGGCCATAATTAATTATGGCCTACTTTCCTCCACTTAATCCTCATTGGTTCCAACTCATGGATAAAAATAAAAAGCCTCCGGGCAGTATGCTAATTGTATGCAACATTGTTAATATTTTAATGATATCTCTTTGCAATGTGATGCGCAGCCTATTTGCTCAATTGCCATTTAGAATCTGACCTTTCACGAGATTGTGTAAATGTTTTCAGTTCACTCGTTTTGAATTAATTGCAGTTTTACTTCTGTCAGGCATCAAATTTTTCCACAATAATAAGAGACTGAAAATGTCAGATGGGGCAGCTTTAGGTGGGCTTTGAAATGTCCAAGTTCCCCGAGGCTGGGGAGGGGCAATATTAGCCCTGCAACAACAACAAAAACAAGAATTGCCCCTGGCATCCAACTCCTCATTGCAGTCCAGTGGAACCTATTGGGAGGTAAGAGATGTGTGAACATGGGATAGCTGTGGCCTCAGGTGCGATCGCAGCCACCGTCTCCCTTAATCAACATCACTGTGGGAGCTTGCTGTGCGCAAATTAGCTGCTGAGTTTCCTATAGGGTAACAGTGATTCTATTCCAAAAGTGCTTCATTGGCAGGTTGAAGGTTAAAAGGTCATGAAAGGCACTATATAAGTGCAGCTCTTTCTTTTGAAAAGCCTACCTATAAAAATTAGCCACTTGGATAAATTGCATTATGGCTGCTGGTGCCTGTGCAACCCTCATCCCAGCAGCAGCCAATCATATCTGAATAACTTCACCTTTGAGGGAGATGGTGACATAGTGGGTAATGTTGCTGGACTAGGAATCCAGAGACCCAGGCTAACACTATGGGGAGGCATGGGTTCAAATCCTGCCATGGCAGTTGGTGGAATTTAAGGTCAATTAATTTTTAAAATCTGGAATTGAAATCTTGTCTCAGTAATGGTGACCATGAAATTATCATCAGTTGTTGTCGAAATAAAACCCATCTGGTTCACTAATGTCCTTTAGGGAAGGAAATCTGCCTTCCTTACCCGGTCCGGCCTACCTGTGATTCCAGACCCCCAGCAATGTGGTTGACTCTTAACTACCCTCTGAAATGGCCTAGCAAGCCACAGTTCATGGGCAATTAGAGATGGGCAACAAATGCCAATCTTGCCAGGGACACCCACATCCCATCAAAGGATAAAAAATTCAATTAGATACGAAGAGCCAGCAGAGGTATGTCAGGCTAAATGGTCTCCTTCTGTGCTATGGTTCTACTGCTGTTGAAATCCTTCAAACAAATAACTAATTTTTGAGTCGCTGGGTCCTGTTTTTCTAAGAGGATAAAAATTATAATTGATGCTTTCCATGCATGCATGCTTGGTGATTACTTTGCTGGACAAACCATGCAGAGAACTTAATTAGTGAACAACCCAGAGAACTAGATGCGCCCCTAGCCTAGCTGTTCCAGAACTTAAAATCCCACAAAAACAGTTTGTCAGTTTGTGAGTTTGATTATTTTTAAATTTGGAAATTAAGAGTTGGCACTGGTAAAAGTGACCCAACATAAAAACCCAACTGGTTGACTAATGTTCTTTCAGAAAGGAAACCTGCCGTCCTTACCTGGTTTGGCCTTTATGCGATTCTCGTCCGCGCCAATATGAAATGGCCAAGCAAGGCTCTTCGTTATATCAAACTGGTAATTTAAGAGGCAGCTTATCAGGGCAATTCAGATTGGGCAGCAACCCTGTGTAGGATTGTCATTCAGTACTGGATGTGACTACGGTCACAGGTTTCCACTGACACAGGATACAGTATCTTAAAGTTCAGAGACGATCTCCTCATACTTCTAGCAGTTTATACAGCGTACCAGAGGACAGGACAGCTCGCTATCACACTCTATGACTCAACGGGTACTTGAATAAAATCTCCGGCCTCTGCTCTAGTACTAAACCTACGGTATTGTTGTCTAAGTATCATTTGGAGGATTCAGCAAACTAAGTACTTTGCCCTTTTCTGAAATTCATTCCCAGGGGTTGGTAATGAACCAGTTGGGTTTTACAACAATCTGACAGCTGTATGGTCACTTTAATCGATTTCTATTTCCAGATTTTTTTTGTAAAGTCGAATTTGAACGCCGGGGTGGAAGTTGAACTCATTCACTCTGGATTTTAAGCCCAGTAATTTATATTATTTACACATCCTGCTTCTGAAACTGGGAATCTGTAAAACAGAATATTAAATGCTGAAGGAAATGAGAATGTGATGTGGGGACCATGGAAATTGGAGCGTTGGGGAGGGGGGAAGGGCTTTCAAATCAGAACTAATCCCATGCAGAAAGGTTGCAAAGAAAATTTAAACTCATCCTCCTCTAGAAGGTCTTGTGGTGCAGTGGGTAGCATGCCTACCTCTGGGCCAGAGGCTCAGGGTTTAAATCCCACTCCAGGACTTGACAGCCATGGAAGGTGCATTCATATTGTGGCCAACAGGTTTGATTTGTTTTGGCAAAGCAGCATGCGACAGACAGAGCTGAGGGATCCCACAACCAATGGATCACAGAATTGTTACGGTGTAGAAGGAGGCCATTCAGCCCATCGTGTCTACACCAGCTCTCTGAGCATTTTAACTTAGCACCAATCTCCTGCCCTTTCCCCGTAACCCTGCACATTGTTTCTATTTAAATAATCATCCAATGCCCTCCTGAATGCCTCAATTGTACCTGCCTCCACCCGACTTCCAGGCCGTGTGTTCCAAACCCTAACTACTCGCTGTGTGAAAAAGCTTTTTCTCACCTCACATTTGCTACTTTTTGCAAAACAGTTTAAAACTGTGACCTCAGGTTCCGAATTAGATCTAAGCTCCGCAGTCCTGCCACATCCAGTCGTGAATGGTGGTGGATACTTAAGCAACACATTGGAGGAGGAGGCTCCACAAAATCCCCATCCTCAATGATGGAGGAGCTCAGCACCTTATCTCAGTGCTGAGATAAGACTAAAGCATTTGAAACAATCTTCAGCCAGAAGTGCCGAGTAGATGATCCATCTTGGCCTCCTCCGGAGGTGCCCCAATGTCACAGATGCCAGTCTTCAGTCAATTTGATTTACTCCGCGTGATACAAAGAAACAGCTGAAGGTACTGGATACTGCAAAGGCTATGGGCCCTGACAATATTTGGGCAATAGTACTGAAGACATAATCTCCAAAACTAGCCGCACCCCTAGCCAAACAGTTCCAGTGCAGCTACAACACTGGCATCTAACCAACAATGTGGAAAATTGCTCAGGTATGCCTAGTCCACAAAAAGCAGGACAAATACAACCCAGCCAATTACTGCTACTCTACTCTCATCAGTAGAGTAATGGAAGGGTTTGTCAACAGTGCTTCAAATGGCACTTACTCTGTAATAACCTTCTCACTGGCAATCAGTTTGGGTTCCGCTATAGCTAATCAATTCCTGATCTTATTACATCCTTTGTCCAAACATGGATAAAAGAGCTGAACTCCAGAAGTGAGATGAGAGTGACTGCCCTTGACATCAAGGCCAAATTTGACTGAGTGTGGCATCAAGGAGCCCTAGCAAAACTGAAGTCAATAGGAATCGGGGGAAAATCCTCCATTAATTGGACTCATACCCAACATAAAGGAAGATGGTTGTGGTTGTTGGAGGCCAATCATCTCAGTCCCAGGACATCGCTGCAGGAGTTCCTCAGGGTAGTGCCCTCGGCCCAACCATCTTCAGCTGCTTCATCAATAACCTTCCTTCCATCATAAGGTCAGAAGTGGGGGTGTTCACTGATGATTGCACAATGTTCAGCACCATCTGCGACTCCTCAGATACTGCAACAATTCACGTCCAAATGCAACAGGACCTGAACAATATTCAGGCTTGGGCAGATAAGTGGCAAGTAACATTTGTGCTGCACAAGTGTCAGGCAATGACCATCTCCAACAAGAGAGGATCTGACCATCTCCCCTTGACATTCAATGGCATTACCATCACTGAATTCCCCACTATCAACACCCAAGGGGTTACCATTGGCCAGAAACTGAACTGGACTAGCCATATAAATACTGTGGCTACAAGAGCAGGTCAGAGTTTAGGAATTCTGCAGAGAGTAACTCACTTTCTGACTCCCCAAAGCCTGTCCACCATCTACAAGGCATAAGTCAGGAGTGTGATGGAATACTCTCCACTTGCCTGCATGAGTGCAACGCTCAAGAAGCTCGACACTATCCAGGACAAAGCAGCTCACTTAATTGGCACCCCATCCACCGCCTTCAAAATTCACTCCCTCCACCACTGATGCACAGTAGCAGCAGTGTGTACCATCTACAAGCTGCACTGAAGCAACTCATCGAGACTCCTTTGACAGCACCTTCCAAACCCACAACCTCTACCACCTAGAAGTATAAAGGCAGCAGATGTATGGGAACACCACCAAGTTCCCCTCCATTCTGACTTGGAAATGTATCACCATTCCTTCACTGTTGCTGGATCAAAATTCTGGAACTCACTCCCTAACAGGACTGAGGGTGTACCTACACCACATGGACTGCAGTGGCTCAGGAAGGCAGCTCACCATCACCTTCTCAGGGGCAATTAGGCATGATTGAAAGAGCTATTCAATTAGTTTGGGAAATGAGTTGGCCCAAGTGGACCAAATATGAGCGTGAGAGCCTCTAGGGGACAGTGACCATTGTATCATAAGATTTAGGTTAATCATGGAAAAGGACAGAGGACAATCTAGAGCAGGATAATTAATTGGGAGAAAGCTGACTTCAATGGAATGGAATGGAATGCATCTGAGGCAAGTGAGTTGGAATCAAATGTTGGCAGAAAAGATGGTGGCTGAACAATGGGTCACCATCAGAGAAAAAGTATTGCAGGCAATGTCAAGGTATATTCTCTTGAAGGGGAAAGATAGGACAAATAAATCCAGAGCACCCTGGATGATGAGAGGTGAAGATGAAAAGGAAGAAGTGTGCGTACAACAGATGTCAGGCAGAAAATACAATGGAGAATCAAGCTGAATATAGAGGGACCAGAGGGGAAGTGAATAAACTAATAAGAAAATCAAGGAAAGAGCATGAAAGGAGACTGGCAGTGAACATAAAATGGAATCCCAAGGTCTTCTATAAGCACGTAATTCATAAAAGGCTGGGAAAAGAAAGAGTAGGGCCGATTAGGGATAAGAAAGGGGACTTGGCGTGTGAAGGCTGGAGAAATAGCGAAGGTGTTGAACTTTGCATTCCAGTGAGGAAGAAGGATTCTAGGAAGGGAATAAACTAACCATGGTTAACCAAGGAAGTTAAAGATAGTATCAAATTGAAAGAAAAAACATACGATGCGGTAAAGATTAATGGTAAGCCAGGGATTGGGAAAGTTTTAAAAACGAACAAAAGATGACCAAAAAATAATAATAAAGAGGGAGAAAATAAACTTTGAGGGTAAACTAGCAAGTAATATAAAAATGGACAATAAGGGCTTTAAATATATAAAAAGGAAGAGAGAGACCAAAGTGAACATAGGCCCCTTAGAGAATGAGGCTGGGGAAATAATTATGGCAAACCAAGAAATGAAAGAGGAGTTGAATAAATACTTTGCATCAGTCTTCACATTAGAAGACACAATAGCATTCCAAAAATACTAAATAACCAAGGGGCTAAAGGCCAATATGTCCCCTGGACCTGATGAGTTGCATCCTAGGATATTAAAGGAAGTAGCTGCACAAATAGTGGATGCACTGGTAGTGATAATCCAAAAGATCCTAAGATTCTGGAAAAGTCCCAGAAGATTGGAGAACGGCAAATGTAACACCCTTATTCAAAAAGGGAGGGAGACAGAAAACAGGTAACTATAGACCAGTTAGCTTAACATCGGTCATTCAGAAAATTTTAGAGTCTGTTATAAAGGATGTAATAGCAGAGCATTTAGAAATGCATAATCTAATCAAGCAGAGTCAGCATGGCTTCATGAAAGGAAACCATGCAATTTGTCATGACAAATTTATTAGAATTTAGAATTCTTTGAGGAGGTAACAAGCAGGATTGATAAAGGGGAACCAGTAGATGTAATACTTTTGGATTTCCAAAAGGCTTTTGATAAGGTACCGCGCTTAAGACTACTTAATAAGATAAGAGCCCATTGTGTTGGGGGTAGTAAATTAGCATGGATAGGGGATTGGCTGACTAATAGAAGACAGAGTAGGAATAAGGGGGGCATTTTCAGGATGGCAACCTGTAATTAGTGGAGTGCCACAGGGATCAGTGCTTGGGCCACAAATATTTACATTATATATTAATGACTTCGATGAGGGAAGTGAAATACTATCGCCAAGTTTGCAGATGACACAAAGATTCTACAGAGGGATATAGACAGGGTAAGTGAGTGGGAAAAAACTTGGCAGATGGATATAATGTGGGAAAATGTGAGATTATGCATTTTGGCAGGAAGAATAGAAGAGCTGAATATTATTTAAATACAGAAAACTACACCATAGAGGGATTTGGGAGTCCTCGTGCATGAATCCCATACATTCGGCAGGTAATAGGGAAGGCAAATGGAATGTTGGCCTTTATTTCAAAGGGAATGGAGTACAAAAATAGGGATGTATTGCTAAAACTATATAAGGCACTAATTAGACCACACCTAGAACCCTTTGAACAGTTTTGGCCCCCTGATCTAAGGAAAGATATATGGCATTGGAGGCAGTCCAGGGAAGGTTCACTAGGTTGATTCCAGGAATGGAAGGATTTTCTTATGAGGAGAGGTTGAGTAGGTTGGGCCTGTACTCATTGGAGTTTAGAAGAATGAGAGGTGACCTTACTGAAACATATAAGAATCTTAGGGGGCTTGACATGGTAGATGCTGAGAGGTTGTTTCCCCTTGTGAGAGAGTCTAGGACCAGAGGGCATAATCTCAGAGTAAGGGGTCACCTATTTAAGACAAAGATGAGGAGGAATTTTTTCTCTCAGAGGGTAGTGAATCTGTGAAATTCTTTACCACAGAGAGCTGTAGAGGCTGGGTTGTTAAATATATTCAAGGCTGAGAGACAGATTTTACATTAGTAAGGGAATCAAGGGTTATCGGGAAAAGGCAGGAAAGTGGAGTTAAGGATTATCAGATCAGCCGTGATCTCATTGAATGGTGGAGCAGACTTGATGGGCCGAATGGCCTACTTCTGCTCCCTACATCTTATGGTCTTATGGTCTTATCTGTCTTTACAAAGGAAGAAGATGCTACCTAGGCCGAGGTGAGAGAGGAGGTAACCAGTACACTAGAAGAACTTACAGTTGAGAGGAAGGAGGTGTTGGAAAGGCTATCTTTACTTAAAATAGATAAAGTACCAGGGCTGGATGAGATGCATCCAAGGGTACTGAGGGAAGTGAGAGTGGAAATTGCAGAGGCACCATTGATAATCTTCCAGTCTTCCTCAGACACAGGGGAGGTGCCAGAGGACTGGAGAATTGAGAATGTTACACCTTTGTTCAAAAAAGGGTGCAAGGATAAATCAGCAACTACAGACCAGTCAGTTTGACCTCAGTGGTCGGGAAGCTTCTGGAAACTATATTATGGGATAAAAACAACAATCACTCAGACAAGTGCAGGATAATTAAAGAAAGCCACCATGGATTCATTAAGGGAAAATTATGTTCAACTAACTTGCTGGAGTTTTTTGAGGAGGTAACAGAGAAAGCTGTTAAGGGAAACACTGTTGATGTGGTGTACATGGATTTTCAAAAGGCATTTGATAAAGTGCCACACAACAGACTTGTGAGCAAAATTCTAGGTCATGGAATCAAAGGCAAAGTGGGCAATTGGATAAGAAATTGGCTCAGTGACAGGAAACAGAGAGCAGTGATAAATGGTTGTTTCTCAGCTTGGAGGAAAGTTTGTAATGGAGTTCCCCAAGGGTCAGTGTTGGGACCTTTGCTCTTCCTGATGTATATTAATGACCTAAACTGTGGTGTGCAGGGCATGATTTCAAAATTTGCAGATGATATGAAGATTGGAAATGTTGTCAACTGTGTTGGGGATAGTCTTGAAATTCAAAAGGACATAGACATGTTGGTGGATTGGGCAGACAAATGGCAGAACAAGTTCAATGCAGAGAAGTGTGAGATGATTCATTTTGGCAGGAAAAATATGATGAGTCAGTATAAAATAAAGGGACACCCTCTAAAGGAGGCACAAGAAAATAGGGACCTGGGTGTATATGTACATAGGTCATTGAAGATGGCAGGGCATGTTGGGAGAGCAGTTAATAAAGCATATAGTACCTTAGGCTTTATTAATAGGGGCATTGAGTACAAGAGTAAGGTCATGTTGAACTTGTATAAGACAATAGTTAGGCCTCATCTGGAGCAGTGTATCCAGTTCTGGACAACATGCTTGAGGAAGGATGTGAAGGCTTTGGAAAGAGTACAGAGGAGATTCACAAGAATGATTCCCACAATGAAGAACTATGGCTATGAGGATGGATTGGAGAGGTTGGGACTCTTTTCCTGGGAGAAAAGAAGGCTGAGAGGATACTTGCTAGAGGTATTCGAGATCCTGAGGGGTATGGACAGGGTTAATAGTGGGAAACTGTTCCCTATCAAGATAACCCCAAGAACAAGAGACCACAGATTGAAAATAATTGGCAAAAGGAGTAAATGTGATGTGAAGAAAAATTGTTTCACCCAGAGGGTGGCTGGAGTCTGGAACAAACTTCCTGAAAGGGTGTTGGAGGCAGGTTCGATTGGGGTATTCAAAAGGGAATTGGATTGCTCTCTGAAAATAAAGAATGTGCCAGGTTACAGGGATAATGCAGGAGAGTGGGACTAGATGGAATGCTCTTTCAGAGAGCTAGTGCTGACACGATGGGACAAATGACCCCCTCCTGTACTGTTGTCCCATTCCCCTGCTCTATCCCCATAGCTCTACAATCATTTCCCCTTCAAGCGATTTATTGAATTCCCTTTGAAATGTTATTCTTGAATCTGCCTCCACCACCCTTGCAGGTAGTATATTCCAGATCACAACAACTTGCTGCATACTTTTTCTCATATCACTTCTGGTACTTTTGCCAATTATCTTAGAATTGTGTTTTCTGATTACTGACCCACCTGCTGTTATCTGTGAACAGTTTCTGCTTACTTATTGTATAAACCCTTCACGTTTCTGAATGTATCTATTCTTGACCCTGGCAATGTGCCCCAGTAGGTGAGGGGGAGACTCAAAGCCATCCCGGAACAGTGGCCCTAGCCCACCACACCCTCCCCCCACTACCCATTCTGCCACCAAGAAGCCACCTCCAGAGAGCTACCATCCTGCCAAGGCTGTGGGAGGTCCACAAACCCACTGAAAATTCCCATTGGACTTTGATCAATGGCCTTATTGGCCTTTTAGTTCCCAAGCTACATGTAGCTTGTGTGTAGTTAGCCATTCTGTTCTGATTCAATGTTCTGGAAAGTTAATCAGGGGTAGGATGTTGCCAGTGGAGCGACATTACATGCCTGCCTGCCTCCAGTCCTGCCCCCATTGACCTTGGAAAATCCTACCCCAGCGTTCCTGAATCGAAAGGGTATCTTACAGCTTCTGTCAGGTCCATACCACTCCCAGGCTCTACAAAATAAGTATACTCTCCAGTTTGTACTGAGTGATAAAAAACCAGGAAGATGCTGAATTAGATTCCCAATTTGTATGGGGTTATCTTATCCCAACCTGGGGAAGAAATGGACGCTATCATTGGTCTGAGTTGGAGAAGTAGGGGAAAGAAAGACTGAACTTATATTTCTTGAATATCTTTCATGACTGCACTACATTTCAAAGTGCTTCACAGCCAATGGAGTAATTTTCAGAGTGTAATCACTGTTGTAATGTAGGGAAATGTGTCAGCCAATTTATTCATAGTAAGCTCCCATAAACAGCAATGAACAGCAATGTCATAATGACCAGATAATCTGTTTTTAGATTTTAGCTGAGAGCTAGATATTGTCCAGGGAGATGCCTCTGCTCTTTTACAAAATATTTCCAAAGGATATTTTATACCCACCTGAGAGGGCATGCACCTCCAACAGTGCAGAGCTCCCTCAGTACTGCACTGGGGGTGTCAGCCTGGATCTTATGTTCAAGTCCCTGGAGGAGGGTGTGAATCCACAAGTTTCTGTCTAAGAGGCAAGAGTATTATCCATTCAACCACAGTGGATAACGTCTAACAACTATCCTCAGGCCTACTTTTCTACAAATTACACATGTGTGGATCAACTGGATAAGGGTTAGGTCAGACCTGGTTATAATCCTCCCACCGTTCTACACTAACACAGTAACATTGAAGAGAGGAGAAAATCAGGAATAAGGAGGGAAATAATGAATAAGAGGCACGCTTATCTTAGATGGTCTTCTGGTTCCCAGAAGTTTGAAATAATCATACTTTTAGACACAAATGCTGGAGCTGAATGGAATGTATTTCTCAACTCACCATGCTGCAGAATGATACATTGTCAGTTCAGTACATAGGCTGTAGGGCAGCGGTGAGTGATGTGACATCCTAGATATATGCTCACAACAATATAGTTCCTAACTCTTTTCAAATAATATGACAATATAACAAATATGAGATTTTCATCCATAAAAATTTGATGGAAAACTCTCTGTGCATGATGTCAGACAGAAGAATTACCCAGTTCCAATCCATTGCTCTTATGATCAAATAGCAATTGTTTCTTCAGTCTGAAGCCTAGTGCTTAAGTAAGACGACCTGTTCCAGCGCTGGACCAGTGATCGGGATGATGATTGGAATCTGCTTATTCTTACACTGCCGCTTAAATCTCCAAATGTGTTTGATGCCAGTACATCATAGTTTTCAGTTAATCTTTGCTGTGTCAGTGTGACCTACAGCAATACAAAGACCATTTATTTATAAAAACTGTGATTAACATTGTCTGCAATAAGGGGCAGAATCTTGTGTCCTCCCTGCTGTTGGGTTTGGTGTCAGGGGGGAGGGTGGCTTAGGGTTGAGGGGCCCATCGCCTTCCCACCTCCATCCCAATTAAGTCTGTGGTTGGAAGGCCCACAACTAATGTTCACTCATCCTGTCCTCGCTGGCATTAACCCAGTGGTGGATAGGGGTCTTGCCATGCAGAGAGCATGACAAGCAAACCCTGCTTTGTTAGTTAGTGGGCTCCCAGTCGAGGGCAAGTTTCCCTCGTTCAAAAGGCACTCAGAGTCTGACCAAGGAACCCAGCATTGGAAAGGAGGGGACCCACTGAGAGTCACCTCCCTGTCCTTGCTACCAACGCCCTTCACCCACCATCCTGTGACCCTCATCCCTACAACACTCCTCACCCTACCTTCACTCACCTGCCTGGGTACCTCCTTGATCCATGGCATTGGGTGGGTGTAGTATCGGCAGCGGCCACTACCTCTGAATGACCGGCAGCTTTCGGAGGGTGGGATCTCTGCCCCCAGGGTTCTTGATCCTTATGGAAAGCCCAGTGTTGACCTGTTAGATGCATGAGTGGCACAAGGTGCGGCGGACCTTCTCGAAATGCAATGCGGAGCTCTTGCCAGCTCCTCAGCTGGCGGCCAAGACCCTTGACCCCTCCACAGGATCTGCCCAAGATGTCAAGATGAACAATTCTATTGTCCCTGCAGCCACTGCCTTTCAGAGAAGATTTTCACTATCATTTGAGTGAAAAGTGCTTCCTGATCTCACTCTTCAATGGCCCAAGCTCAAATCTTAAGATGCCACGCTCTTGTTCTTAATTTCCCTACCAGAGGAAATAGCTTCTCTCTCTTTATCATATTAATTCATTTACTCTTAAAAACCTCAATTAGATCACCTCTTAATCTGCTGCACTCAAGAGAATACAAGTCTCGTCTAACCTGTCCCCACAATTTAATCCTGTAACTCTTGGTTTCATTCTGATAAACATTTAGCCTCGAAAGCTTCAATTGGTCGTCAGAATCCACGGCCTTTTGTGAAAAAGTGCTTCCTAATTTCACTCTTAAATAGCCTCTCTCTGATTTTAAGATTGTATTTCTTGTTCTAGATTCTCCCACCCGAGGAAACAGTTGGTCTATCATCTTTTCTTATCAAATCCCTTTACCATTTTAAAGAATCAGATCACACCCCCAACCTCCTAATCAGGCCAAGTTTATTCAACTCTGTCTTGTATTTTAACCCTTTAATTCATTTCGGTGAATCTATGCTCTACTTCCTCCAAGGCCAATATATCTTTCCCGATATTCAGTGCCTTTATAGTGGTGGTGTGCTACAGTTCACTCAGGGAGTCCAAGTTGTTATGGCAACACACACTTTTACATACACGATACAGTCTGGAGGTGATGATCCCTCATTCTCTCCATCACATCTCTCCTGCTCTTACCACCTGGCACTGGCATTGTATGTTGATAATTGACCTGTTGGGCCATGTTGCAAATGGACCTCCCTTGGCCATCAAGTCCTGGGGTGGGACTCGAATCCAGAGTTTCCAGCACAGAGGCAGGAACATTACCCACTGCGCAACAAGATTGCCCCAATCCTTAGGACTGTTGTTGTATTGTCAGTTGTCATATTTATTTCTTGCCTTGCAGCAGAGTCAGGCCAACATTTCTACTTCACAATAGAAGGAAGTGAAGTTCCCCAGGAGTCAGTATTAGGGCTATGGACTTTTTGTTGTCCATTAAAGACCTGGACTCAGGTATGCACAGCATAATTTCAAAGTTTGAAGATGTTCCAAAATTCGGAAATGTGTGCAAATAATGTAGTAACTGCCTTTGCAAGAACATAGACAGGGCGGTGAAATGGGCAGACGCATGGCAGATATAAAGTGATTATGTTAAGAAGAATGAGGAGAGGTAATATGAACTAGGTGGAATGATTTTGAAGTGGGTGGAAGAACAGAAAGGCCTGGTGGTCTATGTATACATACCTCAAAAGGTGGCAGGACTAGAATTTTTTAAGTCATTTGCATGGGCACCACTGGTAAGATCAGCTTTTATTGTCATCCCTAACTGGCCTTGGCAATTGCTGCAGAGCCACCTTTTTGAATGCAACTGAGTGTCTTACTAGATCATTTCAGAGGACAGTTAAGAGTCAACCAAATTGCTGAGGGTTTGGAGTCAAATACCAGCCAGACCAACTAAGGATGCCAGATTAGATGGATTTTTCTGACAATCCAGCAGTTTCATGTTCACCATTACTGATGCTAGCTTTTTATTACAGATTTTAATTAAGGTTAGAATCTACCCTGCTACCAAGGTGAGATTTGAACTCATGTCTCCAAATCATTAGTCTAAGTATCTGGATGACTAACCCAGCAACATAACTACTGTATGATCATATCAGAAGGCTATTGCACACACATATGGTATTTTTGGCCTTAATAACGGAGGGGAAGAGTACAAAAAGCTCGTGGGTTATGCTAAAGCTTTTTAAAATGCTACTTTAGTGTTGGTTGAGAGAATTATGTCCATTTCTAGGCACCACGTGTTAGGAAGAATGTCAAAGCATTGGAGAGGGTGCAGAAGAGGTTTGCTAGAATGGTACCAGAGATAAGGGATTTCTATCATGTGGAGGGATTAGAGAAACTGAGAGTTATTCTCCTTAGAACAGCAAACGTTAAGAGGAGATTTAATAGAGGGGTTCAAAATTAATGTTAACGACTCAAGTTGAATATGACTCTTCAGTTCCAAAGAAGATTCATATTCAACCCGAAACATTAGCTCTGTTTCTCTCTCCACAGATGCTACCAGACCTGCTGAGCTTGTTCAGCATTTTCTGTTTTTATTTCAGATTTCCAGCATTCACAGTATTTTGTTTTAATTTTAGTCATCAAATCAATGAATAGTTTTGACAGAGTAAATAAGGAGAAAAGAGGGCAAAGAACTAGAGATGAAACGAGGAAACCTTTTTTTATGCACCAAGTTGTTATGATCTGGAATGAATGATCTGAAAGGGTAGTGGAGGCAGATTCGGTAGTAACTTTTAAAAGAGAATTGGGTAAGTACTTGGAAGAGAAAACAAATTGCAAGTCTCTGGGGAGAGAGTGAGGGAGTGGAATTAATTAGATAACTTGTTCAAAGAGGCGGCACTGGCACAATGGGCTAAATGGCTTCCTTCTGTGCTGTACGATTCTATAATTCTATGATAAGGAGCTGTGAATTGTACTCTGTGGATGCTGGTCTCAGGTTGTTAAGACAGTAAAATCGTAGCCTAAATCGCGAGGCATATAAAACTCAGCATTCAGCTGACAGTCCAACTAAAAACCAAAGGGCCACAAGTATCCAAACTAGCCAACAAGACAATATTCTATAAATGCTGATCGATGTAGTGTGAAAGCATTGTCACTAGATGTCAGCAAGCCATTAGCAAACATCACCTCATCGCTATCTAAACAAAGCACAGGTAGAGACATCTAGTGGCCAAACATGATACAGTGCAATCTCTGCTGAAATGTATATATTATAATCATAAAACTTATGCAGCAAACCTGAAGCAATAAAATTACTTGCGCCTTTCATGGCCTCAAGGGATTTACAATGAAGTCATTTTGGAGCAGACGCACTATTGGAACGTAGGGAAACAAAGCAGCCAATTTGAGCGCAGCAAGTTCCAGTAAACGGTAATGAGATAATGAGCAAGTGATCTGGCTTAGTGTTACTGGTTGAGAGATAACTGGCTAGAGCATCAGAACGAATGTCTTGCTCTTGTTCAAAATCATGCTATTGGATCATTTTTGTCCACCTGATAAGGAAGGGGGGGCTTAGGTGGAACATTTCATCTGAAAGACAGCACCACCAACAGTGCAGAAATCCCTCAGTGCTGCAGCAGAGTATCCACCTGGATCTCTGGAGTGGGACTTTAAAGCTTTTCTTTAAAGATTGGAAGAAAGGATGACTTGCATTTCTATAGCGCTTTTCACAACCCCAGCGCATCCCAAAGTGCTTTGAAGGCAATGAAGTCTGCTATCATTCTTGTGGGTTTCAGATGTAGTTATCCTTAATTTGGGTTGAGTGAAATTGCTGGAGGTTAGGCTGTTGGTAAACTTTACCTTTTATTGAACGTACTGCTAACTATGTACATTACAGGCTTAGCACGATGCTTCACATAGAAATATCTCTCAGCATACTCTGTTGTCATGTGATCTTACATCACTAATGATGTAAACTGTTTATTTACATATTCAGCATTAACCCTTGACGCTGCATCTCCCCCCAAGTCTCTGAGTCTATTAAGTACATTATTCACATCATCCTACACCCCCCCCACCCCCCCACCACAAAGTGTTTGCATGCATCCCTGGCTCACAGAGATAAACATTGTGGTAGTTTTACCAATCTCCTCATCCTTGTTTTCATCTCTCTCAGAGGTTGCATAGCATCCAAGTTCTCCTTGTTCTCTCTCGAGCTCTATGGTGTAGGATATGAATCTCCAGAGACTGCTGGCTCTCTGTTTAGGTTGTCTTCCTGATCGTCTGGAAAGTTGGTTCATTCCATTTGATGGTCTTCTTCTTGCAGATACAAATAGCTTCTGTTTCCACTCACTATTCCATTTTCTGTCTCTAGAAATTAACACGGATTTTGTTTTTTGCCAATACCTCCCTTTCACGATTCTTGTCATGAATCCAGAATGATTCACCTGGTTGGGGTTCTGGTAAATCATGGACTCTATGGTGGTGATTATAGTTTCTGGTTTGATTTGCACAACACTCATCCTCCTTCTCCATTACTCTCTCTCTATCTGCTGCTTTGAGACATGGTATAAGTGTGTGTGGAAGAACAGGAAGTTGAATGCGTAATCATCTTCTAGTCAGAAGCTCTGATGGAGCCAAGACCATTTTGGAGCACTGTGGACAGTAACTCAACAGTGATGAGTTGATATCATCATTTTTCTTCAACAAAGCCTTTACCATTCTTACTCCTCTTTCAGCCTTTCCATTTGCTTGTGGGTGAACCAATTGTGTGGACAAATTCATAGGTCTTCTGTAAATTCCTTGAAACATTCGTTTGCAAACTGTGGACCATTGTCAGAAATGACTAGTTTTAAAATACCATGTGTGGCAAAAATGTCTTTTAGTGAATTGCTGACAGTGTCTGAGATTGTCCCATGAAGACATTTAACCTCAATCCATCTGGAGTAATTGTCAACAGCTTTGAGGAATGTCTTCCCCTTCAGCTCAAAAAAATCCATTCTGAGATGTTCCCATGGTCTGGAGGGAAATGAGGATACCATCAGCGGTCCCCTATTCTTGTGATGAATTGCACAGGTGATGCAACTCAAAATCATTTCCTGGCTGCCAAACAGAATTGCGCACTCCAGCACAGCTCCTTGCAATGCCCAGGTGTCCCCGATGTATTGTCTAAAGGATCTCGAGTCTGAGGACTGCAGGTATGACGAATCACTCATCATAACTCGGCAGGTCATCCACAACACTGAGATGTCTTCATTGTTTGAAGCTTTGCTTCAGGTTGAGATTATTTGGAACATATTCTAGCCATCCATTTCTGCAGCATTCCTTAATTTACGCCCATTCTTCATCTGGTTTTTTGTGTTTTAGGAATTTCACTCAGTTTTTGTGTTGTTGCTGTAAACATTTTGTGATCAGTGAGGTAAGAACTCCACATCTTCAAGGAAGTTTATGTCCTCTTGTTCAGGCTTTTCAACAGGAACACGTCTGCTGTTTGCTGGTTTCCTTGCTCCAGTTTGTCCATCTGTTTCTTGCTTGATGCAAGCTGCTCTTCCTCATTATGAACTTGTGGCTCCTTCACCTGCCGTTCATGGGATGTCTTCCACCTGGTTTTCTCTCGGTTTTCATATGCTTCTATGAGGTTCTGATGCTCTTCCTTTTGAGTACTGGTTTCATTCGTCTCAGGACCTCTGAATATTTGTTGAAATTCTGTCCTGAATTCTTTTGGTTTTTCCTGGCTTCCCAATTTGTCCACTTTACAAATGAGTTGTAGATCTGTGCAAGCTTTTTGGCCTAGCAATAAACACTCTTGGCTTTGGATCACGTACGACGTTTCTGTGATTTCTCTTCCTTTGTACCGGAGTTGAGCAGTTAACTGTCCTTTGACCATCAGAATGCCTCCTGGACTGTGGAGTCATATGGTCGATGGCTGGTGGAAGTCTTGCTTTAGCCATTGTTCAATATCTGAAAGAACTGTAACTCCTGCTCCAGCATCTAATTTGAAGCTTATTTTATATCCATTAACCATAATATCTGCACTCTAATAGCTCCCTTTAGATCCTGTCATTTTTCCCAAGAATGACACTTTATTGTCTTTTCCATCTTCAATTTCCTGATCCATGGTTTCTCCTTTAATTTTTGTATAGGAGCTTTTTACTATGGCATACAAATTTAACATGTATTCGTCTCTTACATAAATGGTGCTCCATATTTTTTGCAGGGCATCCTTCACACCAGTGCAGCCTTTCCCCACCACCGCGAGAACACTGAGTAATGGCAGCTACCACACCTTCTTCACTCTTTTGCTGTTTTTGAGTAGGTGCGCCGCTACTTCTGTGTCCTGCAGACTGCACTGTGTCAGATGTTTGTCTCCACAAAGTCTCCTTGTCGCTTTGAATAAATACATGATGTTGCTTTCTAACTTTTGCCTGCCTTGCTGACTGTACAACATATGATAGCGTCAAATCTTCCCTTAACTGCAGAAAATCTGCTGAAGTCTCCTCTGAGACTCCCATAACAATGCAATCCTGAATTACTTCATCTTTCAGGCCTCCATATTTGCAATTCGCAGTTAGTCAGTACAAATCGTTAATGAAGGAAGCTATGGTTTCTCCAGGTCTTTGGGTACATCTATTGAACTTTGCCCTTTCAATAACGGTGTTCCCGCTAAGGCTGAAAAATGTGCCAAAGGTTTTTATGACCTTTTTGTGTTTCACCATCTCTTCGCTTATGCTCTGCCTGACCATTACGTCATTTGTGCTATTGCCTATGGTGTAGAGAAGTGTATTGACCTATTCCTTGCCAGTCTTCCCTGCTAGTCCTAAAGCGATTTTGTACCTGGTAAACCTACAACACAAATTCTGCTACTCCTGGCTTAATCTGGGTGTTCCATGTTGTTGATGCGCTCCAGTAAAGGTAAGGCTATCAACATAGCCTTCTATCACTGTAGCCTTTCTCCAAGTTCTATTGCATTTCCCCATGGTGTCCTTGTCTCACAGTCATTTCTGTTGCTGCTTCCTTCAATCACTGGGCTCTTTATTTGGTGCTTTTTCCATCATGTTTTCTGCTGCCACCATGTGTTATCATCATTGTGGGTCTTGGATGAGGTAGTCCTTGGTCAGGATTGATAGAGACTGCTGGAGGCAAGGCTGTTGGTAAACTTTACTCTTTATTGAACATTATACTATATGCAGTACAAGCTTATAATGAGGCTTCACATAGAACTATCTTGCGGCATAATCTGTTGCCATGTAATCTTACATCACTGATGATGTAATCAGTCTATTCATATATTTGACATTAACCCTTTATAATCCATGAAGTACTCCATGAAGTGATAATCTATTAATTGAAGGATCAATATTGGCCAAGACAACAGAGATTGCTTCCCTAGTCTTCTTTGAAATAGAGGATCTTTTATCTTCATCTGAGAGAGCAAGCGAGGCCTTGGTTTAATATCTGATCTTTCACGTTGCCTCAGTGCTGTACCGGAGCATCGGCCTGGATTCCTGGTGTGGATTTGAACCCATGACCTTTAGATTCAGAAGTGAGAGCACTCACACTGAATCACAGCTGGCATCTTTCTGAATTTAAGTGACTACTGGTTTTCTTTAAAGATTGAAAGAAAGACTTATATTTCTATTGTGTCTTTCACAAGCTCAGGAAGTCTCAAAGTGCATCACAGCAAATGAAGTACTTTTAGAAGTGTAGTCACTGTTGTAATGTAGGAAATGCAGCAACCAATTTGTGCACAGCAAGCTCCTGTAAAATGGCATGTGATAATGACCAGGCAATCTGCTTTTCTGATATTGATTGAAGAATAAGTATTGGTCAGGGAATAACTCCCATGCTTTTGTTCAAAATAGTGCCATCAGATCTTTCACATCTGCCTGATCTTTAACATCTCATCTTGAAAGATGGCACCTTCGACAGTGCAGCACTCCCTCAGTACCGCCCTATAATGTCTGCCTAGATTTTTGTGGCCAAGTCTCGGAATGGGAGCTTGAACTTCACAGAATCACAGAATTGTTACAGCACAGAAGGAGGCCATTTGGCCCATCATGTCTACACCGGCTCTCCAAATGAGCATCTCACCTAATGCCATTTTCCTGCCTTCTCCCCATAACCCTGCAGATTGTTTCTTTTCAAATCATCACCTAATTCCTTCTTGAATGCCTCAATTGAATCTACCTCCACAACACTCTCAGACAGAGTGTTCCAAGCCCTAACTACTCACTATGTGAAATCGTTCTCCCTCATGTTGCTTTCGCTTCTTTTGCCAATTAATTTATATCTGTGCCCTCTCATTCTCGATCCTTTCACGAGTGGGAACAATTTCTCCCTATCTATCCTGTCCAGACCTCTCATTATTTTGAATACCTCTATTAAATCTTCAAACCTATGACCCATGTACCTCTGAATCCAATATTAGATCAAGCAGGCGATGTAGAAAAACCACGAGAAAACTTCATAGCTCTTGTTTAAATTCTTTCTACCAGCCAGAAGCTTTCCTGTGTGCAAGCTGGAGAAATGGTCAATCTAAATTAATGTCCCCATTAACAGGGTGCCCATTTGCTGCTGGTTACTGTACCAGATTATCCACTGACCTAACTCTGCTTCCCATAGTAATGGGCTGTCACTGATGTGGAATGCAGTAAGCGACAATATGCTACAAGGCAAGGATTTTAAAACGCGAGGCGTTGCCATGGTGACTTGCTCCGCAGGACACTTTCCCATGTTTATACATTCAGGAGAGTGAAATAAGAGAGTTGCTGGTGTGATGGTGTTATCACCTCCTGTATCGTCCCTGATTATAACCGTGACTAAGAATAGATCATAATGGTGTGGGGAGGGGCGCGGTGGATTGTGAGGGGTGTCTAGTTTAAGACAAGATATCCGTCAATTCGCAGAAGTTCTCACTGCACCCGGGCTTCTATCTGTTGCCACAAAGCAAACTTTGTTCAGAAGAGAAAAAGCCAAACTAAAATCTACAGGCTAACTCTTTCACATGAAAATAGTAATTAGAGTGGCATTGCTGACTGATGGTGATAGTTAACAGGTTTTAAAGCAGCACAAAAGGTAATCTGCAAATTATAAGTAAATTAAAGGACAATTATCAAGTCAAAAATGTGCTTGGCCATACCTAGAATGTACTGCAGTCCCCCCAGTGCCTATCGGTTGTGTAAGGTTTCCAGGGGACACAGCATGCACCCCCACCAGAAACATCCAGGGTGGAACCGTCCCAGATTTGCGATAGTGGGTGGGTATGCTGGCCGCAATGGCAGCTTTTCACGCCATATCATTCCAATCCCACCACATTAATTAAGCATTCCCGGGAAACACGCTGCTTCCATGGCCAGCAGGCTCTCATTCACCCGCCACACCATCATCTCTCCACTTCGGCATGCCAGGCACCATAATTAAAGCGCAGTCTCACGCACACACCTCTCAGTGCTTCCAGCCCATGACTGCAGTAAAGTAGGCATGGCCTGAAAGACAAGGAGACTGCAGATCTCAGGCTCGATGACGCGTTCCTCGAGCGCCTTTTGGACGCGGTGGAAGCTCGCCATGATGTCCTCTACCCCCGCTCTGGCCGCAGGATGGGCAGCCTCCGCAGTGGCAGCGGTGATCAGCGCCAACCATCTGTAAAATAGGACAGCCAGCCAGTGGCGCAAGAGGATGCGTAGTTGATGCATGGACGCTTCCCTCATCTACCCCCAACCCACACTTGCCTGTGTGCTACCTTCAACCACAGGGCAGCCTTTGCTCCCCCACCCCCCACCGCCCTTCAAGTCACCTCAACCACAGGGCAGCCCTTGACCACACCCCCCACCGGCCAATGCGCCTCAACCTCGAAGTCCAACGGGCATCCCTCGCGAGCGCTCTGCAACGTTACCGTGCACTCACCTCCGAGTTCCCCTCAAAGTGCAGCCCATCTTATATATGCCGTTGTGAAACACTTCAGCATGCGTTCACACTGACATGGGTGGACGATCCAGCAGAAGGGGATTGCTCCGGCAGGCTAGCCTTATAATAATACGCTGATGTATCACAATAAGGCTTCAGGCATCCAATGGTGGGAAACACATCCACTGAATATGCCCGATGCCAGCGGGATTGGACAACTCTGCCCCTTGGCACAGGCGTAGCCCTGGAAGAGAGACAGATTGTCGCATCAAATCCCCCCCTTGACTACGACCTTTGGACGGCCGCTGTGCCCAGGAACAGCAAACCTGTGGACCACAGGGGCCGGGGGCTTAGAATGGGCTATTCTTTGAACTGTTGCCTCATTGGTGGGTGAATCCTAAATCAGAACAACAATGGCTGTTACTATCAGCAACTTGAAACACCAGCTTATTGTGTGATCAGCCAGGCATCGTATCAATGTTTACATTCTCATCCTTGTTTTCAAATCCCTCCAAGGCCTTCATGGGCCCTCCCTATCTCAGTAATGTCCTCCTGCCCAATAGCTCTCTGCGCTCCTCATATTCCACACCCTTGCGTATCCCTGAATTTTATCACTCCACCATTGGTGGCCGTGCCTTCAGTTGCCTGGGCCCTAAGCTCTGGAATTCCCTCCATAAATCTCTCGGCCTCACTGCCTCCCTATCTTTCTTAGACTCTCCTTTAAACCTGATCACCAAGCTTTTGGTCGCCTGTCCTAATATCCCCTTCAATGTAAATAGAAAGTTTCAGAAACACCCCGTGGGTTAAGGCAGCTTCTGTGGAGGGAGATACAGAGTTAACATTTCAAGTCGATGACTTTTCATCAGAACTGTGAAAGGTTGGGGATGTAACAGGTTTTAAGCAGGTACAGAGGCAGGGAAAGGGGGAAGGAAAGGAAAGACTGAAAGGGAAGGTCTGTGATAGGATGGAAGGCAGCAGTATTTAAATGACAAAGGGAGGTGGGACAAGTAAAGAAACAAAAGACAGGTCAAGAAGAGGGTGGATTCATTACCAACACCCGCTGACTGAGGGAATGGAAGAAGTGATCACAATCTAAAATTGTTGCAATTCCTTTGTGATTCGGTGTCAAATTTTGTCTGATTCTGCGAAGCACCTTGGAATGTTCTACTACAATAAGGGCGCTATATAAATGCAAGTTGGCATTAGAAGATCGCCTTGGCTGTGATTTGAGAATTCCTTCAAGTGACTCGTTTCCAATGCTTCACGAACCAAAGGGCTATTTTTAGATCACATCTGGGATTCTGTTTTCTTTCAGAAAGTCACATGAAGGTGTCAGGATCGATTGAACATATCGATCCAAAGGGAAAGTGTGACAGAACTAGCAATGAAAATCTACTACAGATAGCGGTGTGAGGGACAGAGTGGAGACTTTGTGAGTGGGACAGAGATTTCACAGATCTGGATTTTGTATAATCCTAATCAATTGTGTTCATATCTTGCTGTGCCTCTTGCTTTACTTAGAATAAACTTTTATTAAAAATAATTTCCTGCCTTGACATTTACTCAGTGACTGTGGAGAGGGAAGTAGCACGCAGTCTGGAATAAATGTTGTCACTTTCAAAGTGGATCAGTAATGATCAGTAAATTATTAAACCAGTGAGACACTTCACATTCAGATTAACCAGTGTCACAACAAAAATGTCAGGGTCAAAAACAAAAATAAAAATACCTGGAAAAACTCAGCAGGTCTGGCAGCATCTGCGGAGAGGAAACACAGTTAACGTTTCGAGTCCGTGTGACTCTTCAACAGAACAACAGAATGGTTGGAAACACCCAGCAGGTCTGGTACACAAAAAACACAAGAACTGGGAGCAGGAGTAGACCACTCTGCACATTGAGTCTGCTCCACCATTCAGCATGATCGTGGCTGATCTTGGACTTCAACTCCACTTTCCCACCCACTCCCCATACCCCTTGATTCTCTGAGACACCAAAAGTCTGCCTATCCCAGCCTTAAATATATTCAACAACGGAGCATCCACGACCCTCTAGGGCACAGAATCCTAAAGATTCACAACGTTTGGAGTGAAGTAATTTCTCCTCATCTCAGTTCCTAAATGAGTGGCCCCTTACCCTGAGACTGAGTCCCCGTGTTTTAGATTCCCCAACCAGCGAAACAATCTCCCTGTGAGAGAACAGCAAAGGAATTTGTAGTATAATGGTACCTGGCATAGCAGGTTAATGTCGGACTGGGAAACAGTGCCAGCAACAGTGTGGTGGAAAGAGACACATTATCTGAGACTAGGGTCAGTTGTGGTCTGGACAGAGACCTGTGTAGAAGCAAGCATGGAGTTAGCTCATAGCTTGGGCTATACCTTCGACCATACAAGACTCGGAACCTCTTTGTGAGACCCACTGAACAAGGAAAAAACAACATTGTGGCAGCGAATGGGAAAACCCGAAACCTCAGAGAAGCTGCAGCAGAAATTCGAAAGCTGGAAAATTAAAAGAGCAGCATTCTGACCTGCCTGAAAGTGAAGATGCAGATGGAGATCGCCTGAGAGAAGCTCCATTGTAGAACTGGAATCAGAAAGGCAGAATAAAAAACTCCAGTGCGCATCTGGAGACTCCACAAGATTTCATGGAGGTCCAATGTGAATGCCCTCAGAGCGCAGAGTCAAAGGATCTAGCAAGGGTGAGCAAAAAAAATCAATTCAAAAACAAGGCTAGTTTAAAAAGCTTCAGCGCTGTAAAAAGTAAAGAGTCAGAGCAGCCAGTTTCCGAAATCACCGCAGCCAGCCCGGGTTCAGAATTGGCACCACACCACGTGATGGCCGAGCTCATTGCAAGGAAAACAGAGAAGCAGAAGGTTTCAGAACCTTAGGCAAAGCCGAGAATCAATTGTAAAATGCCAAAAATTCCTCCGATATCGCAAGGAAGGCCCAGAATAGTTGACTGAGTAGATTGTTGCACAAAAGTAAAGACCAAGAGGTTGGGACCGCCATCCCCAGGGAAGCTAGCCAAAATGCAGCAAGCGCAGGAAGACTCTTTGAAAGAACGGTTACTGCAGCACCATCTTTAAACGCTGCATAACATTTAAAGCTGTATTACCATGAACTTTAAAGCAACCACGGACACCATGTCAACATTAACAAACCAATTTGGATTGATCCAAGGGCCAAACCAAATTAAAAAGTGGGGACTTTGGCAGAAAAGATTCTTAAGATACATGATAGCTTCAGGATTAGATAAAAAGACAAAAGCTGGACAAATTAATACTCTACTTTATTCAGTAGGTCTGATAGCCGATGATATTGTTGTGATACAAGGAATAAACAAATCCACAGATAAATTTGATTAATTTCCAAAATCACTCAATAAATATTTTAATCTAAAAAGCAACAAAATTGTGGAGAAAGCAAAATTCAACAAACGAGTCCAACAGCCTGGAGAATTGGTTGGCTCTTTTATAAATAAATTATACAGATTGGCTGAAGACTATGAATATGGTGACCTTAAGTTAGAACTCAGAAAGGACAGAATTGTTGTCAGAATAGCTGACACTGTCCTTTCAGACACATTACAGGTCAAGGAAGTTCTGACTCTAGGAAAGGCCATCCAAATTGACAGTCTGAAATCCGCCAACAGCACAGATCCATTTTATGTGGTGAAAGCAAGCCATGGTAAAGAGCAACCCCAACTGTCTAGCTGGTGAAACAACAAAGGGGCAGAGAGACTCCGTGCCAAGGAAGGCAATACCCAAACAGACCACAAGATGGTGGGCGACTATGTCAGTGCTGTGGAGCCAAATGACCTCACAGGCAGGAGCATGTCCACAAATCTCATTTCAGTGTTTCAACTGAAACCACATAGGAAACTTCGGAAAGCTATGCAAAGCTAAGTTACCCAGATGGGCGGAGGATCCCAAGGCAATCCTTGAGCTTAATGTACCACACCAGGAAGAGATCCAACCATGCTACTTGGGTGAAGTAAATGATCTTGAATCCTCTTTCTGGAATGCGGACATCCCAGTAAACGGTCACTCACCAACTTCAAATTGGACAGGGGAGCCAGTGTTACAGTCCTCTTGGATAAGGAACCATGGCTGAGAGACCTCTGTCCATGGACAACAGACTCACACCACTCTTCAGGCCTGGAGGAACCCAACTTCCAGTCATGCACATGATCCTAGAAGCACTAAGGCATGGCAACAAGCAGATATCCAAAAACAATCACTTTCTCTCTTGAGCAGAGATGTCTGTGTTGCCTTTAACTTTCTCAAAATGGCAGAGGATGTCAGACAATCTCTGTCATCAACTACAATGAACTGCAAGTTCCTGAGAGGCCTACCAGTGAAGATGCTCTCGACTGGGGCTCCAGCTCTGAATTATCTTCACTCTTCGCAGAGCCGGTTTGTCCAATTTGTCTGCAGGCGACAGAAGCTCCTTCTTGGTCAGACCAGCCAAACCTCCAGGTAATTCCCACTGTACCTCGAGTGGGAGACACATGGGAAAATGACGAGCAACAGAGGAATGAGCCCCAACCCCAGGCTCCAACGGTTGCTGTCTCCTTACCTGTAAACACCACGACACAGACACTACAAACTCCAGCCAATGTGCAAAGCTGCAAGACAGATGCTAGAGCAAGGAGCTAGAAACCATCAACTCGCCAGAGGACAGCTCAGTGAGGCACAGAGAAGTGGAAGAATACGGTGCTGTGATAAACTGTAAAGTCAGCCCACTGAGGAACCCACGGCAGAGAGAGAGATACCTTCAACTCCCACATAGATCACAGCGGGCCACACGGTAAAAGAAAAACTGGGCTCGTACCGTGAATGAACAGAGTAGACACTTTCTCTGGAAAGAATGGGACAAGTCAATGGTTCCCAAACAGAGCAGATGGGCAGTTGACAAAGAGAAGCTCAACTCCAAGGAGCCGAAGAACCATATTAGAAGCAGACAACCAAGTGCCAGAAACACAGACTACAACTCAAACTCCGAATCAACAAAGATTCCCCAAATCAACACAGCCTACCACTCCTGCAATTGTGACCAGAACGAGGTCTGGGAGAATTGACAAGAGAATTATAGAGTCAGAGTCTTGAGGGAGGAGAATGGGTTGCATGATTATAATGTAAATAGGTTGGGTAAAGACCTGAGAGGAGGTGCAGTATAAGGGTATCTGGCATCGCAAGGGTTAATGTGAGACTGAGAAACAGTACTGCCCACAGTTTGATGGAAAGAAACCAAAGACTGGAGTCAGTTGTGCGCTGGACAGAAACTGTGTAGATGCAAGCATGGAGCTAGCTCATTGCTTGGGCTATACCCTGTATATATGTACATAGTTAAAAGCAAAATACAGCAGATGCTGGAAATCTGAAGAAAAAAAACAGAAAATTAAGGAAAAGCTCAACATGTCTGGCAACATCAGAGCTCTAAAGAAAGAGTCCTACTGATTCGAAATGTGAACTCTGTTTCTCTCTCCACGGATGCTGAGTTTTTTCCAGCATTTTCTGTTTTTATTTTACATTGTACATATATAGTTATGTGTTATCAACAAACAGCTAATGTTCAACCACACAAGACTTGTAACCTCTTCGTGAGACCCACTGAACCTACAACACGATCAAAACTAGAAGCTACATCTCTCACAATTTCTGTTATTTTTGGATCAACTAGTCATTGTTCCTGGATTTGTGCTGTGCACTAAATAACAACAGTGTTTCCTACGTTGCAATAGTGACTTCACCTCAAAAAGTACTTTATTGGCTGTAAAGTACTTATATGTCCTATGAAAAGCACAATTGAATTGCAAGTTCCTTCTTTTGTTCTGTGCAAAGGCAAGTCTTTTAAATTAACTCATTACTGCAAAACATATTAAGCAGTTCAGCATTTGCTTATAGTGCCTATTTCCTATTTTCTGTTCGTAATGTTACATCTCGCTGGGATTCAGTTGTTGTGATGCGAGAAGCTTCCCAGCACTTCACCTAATCAGACAGGCCTCCTCTGTGAGTTTGGACAACACAGCTTCATTTTCTCTCACCCAATCGCAACACATTTAAAATAAAATTAACAGAAATCGCAACATTCAGGCTCAAGCGCCAGCTGGTTATAAAACTGCAGAGCCCATGTAGTCAAACCCCACCCTATCCTAACTGCAAATGCACCACAGCTGCATCGAATCATTTAGCAATGATCAGGACTGGGGACCCTGGTCCCTGCGCCCCAAGTACCACTTCAGCTGATTCAGCACCAGCCTGGAGCGAGACTTGGGATCTTCTGGGTCTAGGAGAGGGCCAATTTTCATTTATTGTGGAAATTGGTCAGGGTGGAAAATTGGGCAGAGAGCAAAGTGGGCGGAGAATAAAGTGGGTGGGAAATAAAATGGGCTGAGTGGAAGGTGTGCAGCCAATCCACTATTACCCACCCTCCACTCACTGCCCCTATAGTCTCGGAATTTGGACAGTTAGTGCCCATTTATCAGGCACCTCAGCTTCCAAGATGGCGGCAGAAAGCACTCCTGGGAGTGTGCAGCTGCCATTTAGGTCAAAACCAACAAAAAATGGCCATGTGGTGCTCATAGCTCGAACCGTCATTTGCCCCTTTCAATCCAGATCCTGCTTGAAGCTCCCACTTCTGGATTGGTTTGATCGCAAGACAACCTGAAAACAAGGCCCACATGCAGCATGACAAACAGTCCTCAAAGGGACTGCAAATCACCAGCTTTATATAATTCAGACCCAATACTGAGAGCACCACAGCCCTCAACATTCAAACACAGCAATAAACCGCTAGCGCACCTTCTAACTCCATCTCAGCCTAGACGCAACCAATAATGGTGTGTGACTGAATTCATAGGCCCTTGCCTCAGTTCCACACTCTGTCAAGCAGTCACCCACTGTGTTATCAAGAGAATGTGACTTGCCTCGCAACGACGTTCCTTTAGTGTCAGCTTTACTCAGTTGGCAGCACTCTCACCCACTCTATCCAGTGCGGGCGGGTTAAGTCCCACTCCAAGCCTTGAACGCAAAAACTAGCTGGGAGCTATCAGTCCATCACTGAAGTCATGCTGCGCTATCAGAGATACTGTAAAGAGGGTGCTTGCAAAATGTGAGTTCCCAGAAGAAGGTTGCCCTTTCCCGAAATCCTGCAGGTTCTTTTTGTGGCCTGTCGTTTTGATCCTCCATTTTGCTTCCACTTTGACCGTTCTGTCCTCATCATCCTGTGGCATTCCAATGAACTTGAGGAACAGCACCTCACCTTTCAATTAGACATTTTACAGCCTCCTGGACTCAACACTGAGTTCAACGATTTCAGATCATTACTTCTGCTCCCTTTTTTTTATTTGTTTTTTTGAATCACAGCTGTTGGTAATGATTCTGTACCTTCTCTAGACCCATCTTTTGTTTCTTTACTTATCCCATTACCATCTCCTTTTGCTTTGCACTATCATCTCTTTTGTAGTTTAATTCCTCCTGTCTTCCAACCTATCGCAGGTCTCAAACCGGTCCATGGCATCCGTGCACTCGCCAGAGTATCTTTGCAAGAGGTAATCTCCGAATTGGGTGCCTCCATGTTTGCCATCCAATTAAGGATGGTGGATCTGTCAGTGAAGTGGGAGGCCCAGTAGGCAGGCTTATAAGAATATAAGAAATAGGATCAGGAGTAGACCATATAACCCATCGAGCCTGCTCCACCATTCAAAACGATCATGGCTGACCTTTGGCCTCAACTCCACTTTCCCACCCACTCCCCATTTCCCTTGATTCCCTGAGGGATCAAAAATCTGTCTATCCCAGCCTTAAAGATATTCAATGATCCACAACCCTCTGCGGGTAGAAAATTCCAAAGATTGAAAACTCTTTGAGTGAAGAAATCTCTCCTCAGTCCTAAATGAGTGGCCCCTTACATGGAGACTGTGGCCCCATGTTCTGGATTCCGCAGCCAGTGGGAAACAGCCTCTCAGTCTCCATCCCATCAAGAAATCCCTGGACAGCAGCTCTCCCTGAAGAAGAACTGAAGAAGAGGAAGACCCTTAGGAGGTGCCTCAAAACAGAGGCACATACAAACACCTCCCTCCTCAGTTTTGGGAGGGGCCTCAAGGTGAAGGGATGACCGCTGCGGAAGAGTTGCCCATGGCTGCTTCTGGACCCCTTGAGCATTGCTGCCAATTCATTCAGCCACCAATTTCCCGCCAATCTCCCAGTTGGAGTTTGCTTTCACAACATGGCCAGGCTCTCGGTAGCAGTGTGGGAGCTCCTTCGGTGCCGAGAAAGTTGCAGCGGAGCACTTGGGGCAAAATGGCTCTCGATTGGGGTCTTAATTAGTTTCATTTCCTGCCCACCTCTGTGGACCGGGCAGCAGCCTGCCCTGGGGAAAGCTGCCCGGAGGTGGGAAAGCACCAGGGAGCTGTCGCTGCCCCAACACCCCCACCTCAATCACCACCCCCCACCCACCACCACCCTCCCCACAGCCCCTGGAACCAGGAAAATTCAGCCCATTAACTCTGTTTCTCTCTCCGCAGATACTGCCAGACCTGCTGAGATTGCCAGCATTTTCTGTTTATATTTCTCTCTATAACACGGTGTCTTCTTTCCAAGAGTCTGAAATCAGTTGTATCATATAATCTCACTGCACAGAGGGTGGTCAGTCAGCCCGCCTTGGCTGTGTCAGCCCTTTGAAGGAGCTATCTGATTAGCCCCAATCTCTTTCCCCAGCGCCCAGCAATTTTTCCCCTTTCAACACTCCATCCAATTCCCTTTTATTACTTACTACATGAAACCTGCTTCCACCACAGGAAGTGCATTGCAGATCGCAACAAATCACTTCCCAGACGGTGAAGGAATTAGGGCATCGTCACAATCGCCGGAGAGCCATTGAGTGCTTTGTGCTTTCCTGTGCTGAATGCCCTATTTTTATATTGTCAGTTTTCATATTACAGAGAGAGAAAGAAATCAGAATTTCACAGCCAAAAAAGACGTTTTTAACAGCAGTGTAATATTTAAAATATCATTTCACGAGATATGGGTGTCACTGGCTAGGCCAGCATTTATTGCCCATCCCTAGTTGCCCTTGAGAAGGTGGTGGTGAACTGCCTTCTTGAACTGCTGCAGTCCCGGAGGTACACCCACAGTGCTGTTAGGAAGGGAGTGCCAGGATTTTGACTCAGGGAGGGAGCAGTCGATATAGTTCCAAACCAGGATGGTATGTTGCTTGGAGGGAAACTTGCAGATGCTGGTGTTCCCATGCATCTGCTGCCCTTGTCTTTTTAGGTGGCAGAAGTCGCAGTTTGGAAGGTGCTGTAGAAGGAGCCTTGGTGAGTTGCTGCAGTGCATATTGGAAATGGTACACACTGCTGCTACTGAGCAATGGTGGTGGAGGGAGTGAATGTTTAAGGTGGTGGATGGGGCGCCAATCAAGCGGGCTGCTTGTCCTGGATGGTGTTGAGCTGCTTAAGTGTTGTGGGAGTTGCACTCATCCAGGCAAGTGGGGAGTATTCCATCACACTCCTGACTTGTGCCTTGTAGAGGGTGGACTGGCTTTGGGGAGTCAGGAGTTGAGTTATGCGTCACAGGATTCCTAGCCTCTGACCTGCTCTTGTAGACACGGTATTTATATGGCTATTCCAGTTCAGTTTCTGGTCAATGGTAACTACAGATGTTGATATTGGGGGATTCAGTGATGCTAACACCATTGAATGCCAAGAGGTGATCGTTAGATTCTCACTTGTTGGGGATGGTCATTGGGACTCTGAAAGTTCAGATGGAATGAATCAGAATTATCGAGTATCATTATCACTCTAACCCAAGCAATTCCCTCCTCCACTATGCGCTGAATGCTACACTGGGGGGAAGAGGAGCACAGGTACCTTGACCCCAGTGTAGCACTGGGGTCAAGGTACCCGTGCTCCCCATCGCCCCGGTGTAAAAGTTGGGTGTGAGGCTGCAGCCTCTTGGTCATCTCACCCTGCAGCCAATTAAGGCATTGGGGTCCTGAATTGGCTTCAGAGGGACCTTCTGTCCCATTGGGAGGGAAGACTCACTTCCGAGAGCTGCCAGCCATTTGATTGGCCGGCAGCTGTTTTTCCAGCAGTGCTACAGGGAGGGGTGGCCACTGTTTGAACTGTAGGCAGTCTGGGAATGCAACATGCAGCAATGGAGTGTGGCGTCTTGCTGGTGCCAGGTTGGCAGGCTCCAGTGAGGGGGGGGTGGGAGGGGTCCCAGATCATTGGCTCACGAGGTTAGGGGAAACCCGAAGGGTGGAGAATTATATTGGCGGGGGGGGGTGGGGAGGGGGGGGGGGTGCTTCCGAGGGCATAATGGGTGCAAAAAGGAGGAAACTCGCTTGCCCAGCTTTTAGTCCAGCAGGTTTCACCTGGCAGGCTGGACACATGGTGCCCATTGTGGGTAAGATCCCAGCGGGGACAGTCAGGGTTGGGTACGAGGTGGGCAAGGTGCCAATGCCACGGCACCCAATTTCACTGTCCCTCCACACTTACCACACCCAGGGAGACCATAAAATTCCAGCCTTTATTTCTATAACATCCCAGTTCACATTGATCCCTGCACCGGCTGATAGCCTTTCCTCAGTGGATGATACTGCGAGCTCTGAGTCAGATGGATGTGGGTTCAAGTGCGTGGTTGGCATTTCAGCACCAACTCTCAGTCCTAGTGCAGTACTGAGAGAGTGCTGATTATCCCACCCCCTCCAGTCAACACTGTTGAAAAAAGGATTATCTAGTCACCATTACAGTGTCGTTTGTGGGAGCTTGCTGAGAGCAAGTTGGTGCCACGCTCCCTATATTACATCAGTAATTGCGCTTCATTGGCTGTAAAGCACTTTCAGGTGTTCGGAGGTGGTGGATGGGGCTATAGAGAGACACGAGCTCCTTCCTTCTAAAGAGGTGAAGTTGCAAAGAGGCTGTAACCTGTTTTGTAAATCTCCCTTTGTCAGCCTGAACACTTGTTTCCCAAAACACACCTTGTATTCCTCCTGACAGCTGTGAGTAATAGGGAGGTGGAAGGAGATAACAGTCTGATAGACAGTGTCAGCAGACAGTATTCAATTGTCTCTGTGTCCTTTTGGGGGGAGATTTGACCTTAATGCTGAAAATATTTCCGACAGAAAAAGGCTCGTTTTTAAAAAGAAACACATCTTGGAAACTGGGGCAACAACAACTTGCACTTATATAGCACCTTTAACGGATTAAACCATCTCAAAATTGTTTCACAAGTGAATTATCGAGCAAAATTTGACACCAAGCTACATGAAGAGATGTTAGGAAAGGGGACCAAAAGCTTGGTCAAAGAGGTCACTTTTAAGGAATGGCTTTAAAGAGGAGGGAGAGAGAGAGAGGTGGAGAGGTTAGAGAGGGAATTCCAGAGCTTAGTGGCCCAGGCAGCTGATGGCACAGCCACCAATTATGGAATGATTAAACTCAGGGATGCACAAAAGGCCAGAATTGGAGGATCACAGATCCCAAAGGGATGTAGGGCTGGAGTGCATTACACAGACAGGGGTAACAAGGCCTAGAAATAAGAACAAGAATTGAGGCATTGTGTAGAACCATAGGAAAGTTATGGCTCAGAAAGAGGGCCCTTCAGCCCATCGGGTCTGCACCGGCCAAAAAGAGAAAAAAGAAACTAGCCGCTCATTTTAATCCCACTTTCCAGCACCTCGTCTGTAGCCTTGCAGGTTACAGTGCTTCAGATGCAGATCCAGGTTCCTTTTTAATGAGTTGAGCGTTTCAGCCTAAACCACCAGCTTAGCAGTGAATTCCAGATACACACCACCCTCTGGGTGAAAAAGTTTTTCTTCATGTTCCCGCTAATCCTTCTACCAATCACCTTAAATCCTCAGCTAGGGGTAACAAGTATTTCCTGTCTACTCTATCTAGGCCCCTCATAATTTTGTACACCTCAATTAGGTCGCCCCTCAGCCTCCTCTGTTCTAAGAGAAACAACCCCAGCCTTTCCAAACTCTCCTCCTAGCTGCAATTTTCAAGCCCTGGCAACATTCTTGTAAATCTCCTCTGCACTCTCTCCAGAGCAATTATGTCCTTCCCGTAATGTGGTGACCAGAATTGTACATAATATTCCAGTTGTGGCCTAACCAGCGTTTTATACAGTTCCATCATTACATCCCTGCTTCTGTATTCAATACCTCACCCAATAAAGGAAGGCATTCCATATGCTTTATTTACCACCTTGTCCACCTGTCCTGCCATCTTCAAGGACTTGTGGACATGTACCCCAAGGTCTCTCACTTCCTAAGCCCCTCTTAATAACTTCCTGTTTACCCTCCCCCAATGGATGATCTCACACTTTTCCAGATTGAATTCCATTTGCCACTTCTCCGCCCACTCAACCAACCCATTGATATCATCCTGGAGTCGACAGCTATCCCCTTCACTATAAACTACATGGCCAATTTTTGCATCATCTGCAAATTTCCCTATCATGCCTCCCACATTTAAGTCTAAATCATTAATATATACACCAAACAGCAAAGGCCCCAACACTGAGCCCTGTGGAACACCACTGGAAACCACTTTCCATTAGTATCTTCAGGCACGTTTCCATGCTGTTGAAATTTTGGGGGCCACTTAACCACTGTCACAATAAAGTAAAGAACTTGCATTTATCTGACATGGGTCACATTTTCAGCCCAAAAAAGTCACTGAAGTTAATTAATTTCTTTAAATTATAAAGGTAAACTGTGAAATAAAAGGGATCACATACTCAAGTCTGGCATATACAGTAATCTGTGGAAGGTAAAAATGATGCTGACGGTTTACACTTCTGGAAAGTTTAGGAATTTAGCCAGACTGCTTAATATGTGCCAGTTCCTTGAAAATCATGCTGTCCCTTAAGCTGCAGGATTCATCTCCAAGCACGTACACTGATTATAGTTTGGTGCTAGTTATTTCACTCAGAATTAGTCCTTAGCTTGAAAGATTCTTCTGTGCTTCTAACTCGTCTTATAATGTCTGCTTGATACCTGTGTGCCTGATGGAGTAGTCAGAAAGTGGGAGACCTTATCAATACATCATGGTCACCATTACTGAGACAAGCTTCATAGTTCTACCGGCTTCTGAAGTAGGATTTGAACCCATATCCCCAGAGCATAAGCCTGGCCTCTGGGTCAGTGACATTGTCATTATGCCACCATCAACACTTCCTGCCATGCCTTTTGCCTTCATGTGTTTATCTAGCCTCCCCCTAACTGTATGTTATTCACCTCAAATACTCCTTGTGGTGCCGGGTTCCACATTCTCACCACTATTCGGACATGGAGAGCAAAGGATGTTGTGAAAACTGTCCAATTGTGTAATGAATCTATTAACTTTCTGATTGGCATACATGTCAGTGTGATTGGACATGTCAGGCAACCAATGGTTGGAGTATGCTGATGGGGTGGTTTGATGGCAGATGACAAATTGTCTAAGAATATACCCAATCAAAGTTGGTAACTGCAATGCCGGGGCAATGGGAGAGTGAGTAACATTAAAGCAGAGCACAGGATAGTGAAAGTATCACAATTCAGCAAAGTCACTTAATGAGATGGTCTCTACTGACCAGAGTCTTGATCCACATATCCAGACAGCAGTTATATCCTGCCAGTTCTGAAGTCACATAGTTATTGGCAGACTTTATCAGTTTCATACAGGACCTGTAATTACCCTCTGCAGACACACACACAGACACATACACACTCTCTTGCACAATACACATGTACGCAGACACACACAAACACACACTCATACACATACATACACACTCAAACGCTCACACACACACACTCAGACTGTCACACACATACTCGTATATACACACACACACGCACACACATGCAGTCTCACACACTCATACACACATGCAGTCACACACACATAGTCTCGCACACACACACACACACACACATACACACACACACACACACACACACACATACACACACACACACACACACAGTTCTTGGGATGAGGTGTTTGTCCTATGAGGAGAGATTGAGTAGACTAGGCCTATATTCTTGGAGTCTAGAAGAATGAATGGTGATCTCATTGAAATGTAAAAGATTCATAAAGTGCATGACTGATGCTGAGAAAATGCTTCCCCAGGCTGGGGAATCTAGTACACAGGATCAAAGTCTCAGAACAAGAGGTCATCCATTTAAGACTGAGATGAGGAGAAATTTCTTCACTCGAATGATTATAAATCTTTGAATTCTTCTACCCAGAATGGATGTGGATGTTCAGTCATTGAATATATTGAAAACAGATGTCGATAACTAAGGGATATGAGGATAGGTTAAGAAGGTGGGGTTGATGTAGAAGGCCAACTGTAATCTTATTGAATGATCTCAAAAGGCCTCCACCAGCTCCTATTTCTTATGTTCTTATGTTGAAGAACCTTAACAACTAACCATTCAAGCATTGTTCCACATTCCTTTGATAACTTTCTGAATGATTTCTTTGGTGCCAGATTAAACTGGACAGATGGTCTCAGGTTTAATCTCTGGTCTGTACTTAATGAATTGATCCTGACACTTGATAGTATACACCAGACCTCTGTGTTACCAGGCAACAGAGAAGAAGGAGGAGAGTAAGTTGGGGGGAAGTGGGTGATGAAACGAGTAAGAATTTGTACTCCTCATTATTATTCAGTGGCTCAGGTTAGACACATGTTAATATGCCCATGTTAGAAACTTTGGCTTGCAAAGTATCTGCAACACTGAAACAGGCCATTGGGCTCAACATGTCCATGTTGCCATTTATACTCCACATGAGCCTCCTTCAAACCCTCTTCATCTCATTCTAATAGCATGTCTTTCTGCTCCTTTCTTCCTCATTTGTTTATCTAGCTTCCCCTTAAATGTATTATATTCACCTCAACTACTGCCTCTGTAAGTGAGCTCCACATTCTCACCAGTCTCTGGGTAAACAAATTTCTCTTGAATTCCTTATTCAATTTATTAATGACTACCTTATTTTTATGGTCCCCAGTTCTGGTCTCATCAACTCTGGTTGCTCATATTCCAGGAGGTTTCATCACATGACCTCTTGCCTCACCTGAACTCCCCCTCCCTTACACATCTGCCGCTGGCATCCTCATATCCCCCATCCTCGTGTCTCCCTGCTTCCCACAGCCAACGAATCTCTTCATTACCCAATTGGATGATGCTTGAGTGTCATCACAGGAAGGCAACCAGAACAACTTGTTTCCCGTCCCTCAAGATTCTGAGACCAAATGTAATGCCTTCACCTATTGACATGACTGTGATCATCTAACTCAGCCCCAGTCAGGGCTTAGCTTCTTTCAAAAGCTATCAACTGTGGTTCACTGGAGATCAGTCTTATCTCTATGTCAGAAGGTTGTTGATCCAAGTCCCATTCGAGAGACATTAAGATAAAATCCACACTGCTCAGGGAGTGTTGCACTCTTAGAGGTGCCATCTTTTGAATGAAACATTAAACAAAGCCCTCTCAGGTGGACATAAAAGACTCCTCGACACAATTTTGAAGAAGAGCAGGGGAGTTCACCTCGGTATCTAGGATATAATTGATCACTTAACCAACATTACCAAAACAGATCATCTAGTCATTTATCACATTACTGTTTTGAGGAGTTTACTTTGTGCAAATTGGTTGCTGTGTTTTTCCACACTACAACAGTGAATACATTTGAAAAATGCTTCATTGGCTGTAAAGTGCTTTGGGACATGCCTGAAGTTCTGAAAGGCGCTGTAGGAATGCAAATCTTTCTTTTGTTTTTTTTTAAGCACAGCAAGATATTCTGAAGTGTGAATCACTAGAGAAAAAGACCTGGCATTTTGAGAGCTTCTCAAAGCTTCTAATTTTCTAATGTTAAGATGCAAAAGGGTAGAAACAGTGCCAGTGCCAGGGATGGAAAGTCTGATATCATGCCCTGTGGGGCATCTATCACTAAAGTGTTAGTTACAGAAATGAAACTAACAAGCAGAGAAAATGATAACTTCTCAGGTATGTAGTTCATGAATGACTGAACTTAATTTTCTTTGCTCTTTCTCTTGCACTCCTCTGCTACCCAAATAATCAATTGCAGTTGAATAGGGTAGGGAACGACTAGGACATGATTTAAGATCTGACAACCAATTAGAAGTTGCTGACACCTACAGTGATGGCATACAAAGGAACATCGTTATAAAGCTAGCTGGATCAGGCAAATTGTTGTAACTAGGCCTATGCCCAAGTAAGCAGGTTCAAGTGTACAATGTATACCCTTGATTTGTCCAGCCATTAATGATCACCTAGTGTTGGACAAGCACGGACTTACTGAGAACATCTTCTGCTCATTTCCGAGTACCCGCCTCACGATTAGCACTCATAGAGGCCAGGGAAGTATTATCAGAGACAAGCACAATTTGTTGTATTTTTGGCAGCATTTTCAGGGACGATCACATTGATCAATCCAATACAATAATAGTTGTAATATGGGTTCTTTAGATGTCTCAATGATGAGACATTGAGACTTGTAGGTTTAAACATGAGCCATTTATTGTTAGCCTTTAACTATTTACATCCTAGGTTAACGTCTTGCATGTTACCTCCATGCAGGCTGCTTCCAGAGTGTTCTCTCTAGACTGTTCTGGTCTGTTACCATGTGACTCCATACATCATACCATGGGTAGTGCTATTCTCCCATTCCACATTAACCTTTGCTCTGCCGAGCACCTTTACATTACAATGGCATACGGGCACATACAACATCATACAACAAGAGTCTGCCAGAAACCCTAGGAATATTGAAATAGGCCTTCCAGCACCTGAAACCTGTACCACCACTCAGTCAGATCATGGCTGTTGTTTGTGTAAACTCCATTTAACCATCTTGGTTCCATAATCCTTAATATGCTTGGCTCATAAAGATCTATCGATCTCAGTTTTGAAATGTTCAACTGACCACCGCCCCCCCCCCCCCCCCCCCCCCCCTCCCACCGCAAACCCCACCTCCCCCCGCAGCCTCAACAGCTTTTTTGGGAGAAAGAGTTCCAGATTTCCACTCCCCTTTGCGTGAAAAAGTGCTTCCCAACATCAACCCGAATGGCCTGGCTCAAATTTTAAGGTTTTGCCTCTTTTTTTCTGGGTTTCTGCACCAGAGGAAATTGTTTATCTCTACCTGTTCTATAAAATTCTTTTAAATGCCTGAATTAGATCATGCATTAATCTTCTATACCCAAGGAAATACAAGCCAAGTCTATGGCAACCTGTCCTTGCATTTTAACCCTTTTCGCTTTGCCCTTGAGCCAGACAACTTGGGCACAGCACTGGTTTTAGTAGTTTGCTTTTAACTAAAACTAACTGCCATGCTTCCCTGCATTACAACAGTAACTATACCACAAAAATGCTTCATCGACTGTAAAGTGCTTTTAGGATGTCCGGAGGTGATGAAAGGTGTTAATTAAATTACTTGGATCATATCAAGCCTGTGCATGCCTTTTGTTTCAGCCTGATCATGCCATTTCCTTTGTTACCATATTTGGCAATGTGGTATAGATTCTGTGTCTCAGTTGCATGTTTGATTCCAGAAGTTGGAAAATGTATGAATGATTTCCTAGTTCAGGAGCTGTCACTTATGGATTCACTCTGTAATGAAGCGTGGTAATCCCTTACAGGCCATGAGCCTGCAAGAATCCCCTGCTCAACAACAACTTGCATTTATGCAGCACCTTTAATGTTGTAATACATCCCGAGGCACTTTGCACTTCTGGATATTAAAGATATCAAGCGATGTGCGGGAAAATGGTGTTAAAGTAGAGTATCAGCCATGATCCCATTGAATGGCAGAGCAGACTTGAAGAGTCAAATGGCCTACTCCTGCTCCTATGTTCCTATGTTATCAAACAAAATTTGATACCGAGCCAAAGAAAAAGATGTTAGAACAGATAACCAAAAGCTTGGTCAAAGAGATAGGTTCTAAGGAGTGTCTTAAGGAGGAGGTAGCGAGGTGGACAGGTTTAGGAAAGGAATTCCAGAGCTTAGCGTCCAGGCAGGCGAAGGCACGGCTGACAATGATGGAGCAATTAAAATCAGGTGTACAAGAAGCCAGAATTGGAGGAGCGTTGAGATCTGGGAGGTTTGTACAGCTAGAGGAGGTTACAGTGATAGGGAGGGGTGATGATAGGCCATGCAGAATGAGAATCTTACTTAAGTAGTCTTACATCCATAAGGATCTCAGTTTAACATTCCACCTGAAAGACAGTACCTCTGACAACACGGCACCCTCTCAGTACTGTTCAATTGTCCGATGTTTGATTATGTGTTGCATCTGTTGACTCTTGACTGTTCACTGTGTGTGATTAGTTAAGTCCGGATGTGGTGACTGAGAAAAAGAAACTAAACTGCAGGATAGCAACTGGAAGCATGAGAAGCAGAAATTTTAAAGCATTGAATAAAACTTGTGTTCAAGTATACAGTTTGGAGTGTATCATCTCTACATATCTCTGAGGCATAAAACACAACACCGAGATATAAATTAAATACACATGTCCAAGAGAGAAGGCTTGAACCCATCGCCACCAGACTCAGAAGAAAGTGGACAAGCAGTGAGGCAAGCTGATACTAATTAGGAGAAAGTGTGAAGTAATATTGTAATATTGTTTTCGGAGCCGTGAGATGGTTATCTGAAAATCTAATGTCCTTGCTGTTCTGAAAGGTACCTTGTAGTTCCTGCCAATGTTACAGTCTGATTCAATTGGCTTTCCCATTCCTTTTTTTATATCAAGCAGCACTGGGAGAGGAGCTTGTGAAATACCTCACCTATGGAGCGATTGTAATAACCCATGGGAAGATGGTGATGTAGAGGCAAGGTCACTGCAAGAACAATCCAGAGGCTGTGGCTTATGCTTTGGGGATAAAGTATCTGGTGGAATTTAAATTCAATTAATAAACCAGGAATCTAAAACTAGTCTCAGTAATGGTGATCATGAAACTATCATTGACGCCCTTTAGGGAAGTAAATCTGCTGTCCTTTCCCGGTCTGGCCCACTCTTAACTAGACTCTTCACTGTCCTCTGAAATGACCTGACAGGCCACTTAGTTCAAGGGCAATTAGGTATTGTTCAATATCTTGGATTGTCAGTGATGCCCACATCCCATGAAAGGACAAAAGAAAATACCTTTAGGCTTTAAGACCTACAGTAAGGAGGTGCATGAAGGACAGTGTAGTTTCCATGACACTGCACCATTGATAGGTAACCCTTCTACAAGCAAGCCTCTTCCTGACCGTGCCAACATTTTGGCCTCTTGCATTTCGCACTGGGTAGAAGCAGTAGGAAAAAGACTGAAGCAAAACCAGTCCCATGGCTTGGAGGCAGAAAAGTTCTGCACACCTTCCAAAGGTTGGACATATGGGGCTCTTGGCAAAAAACTGAGGTCAATCAGTAGGTGGAATTTCAGGCATAGAAATTAGCCATTTGACTCCACATCATGAGCTTCATCCCAGCACTCCTCATCTGACCGAACAATACGTCCCTCTGCTTCTTTCTCCCTTATATGTTTATCTAGCTTCGTCTTAAAGGCATCACTGCTATTCATCTCAACCATTTGTAGAGTCATAGAGCCAGAGAGGCCTACAGCACCGAAAAAGGCCCTTCAGCCCATCGAGTCTGTGCCGGTCAAACAAATTTCTCACTACTCTAATCCCATTTTCCAGCTCTAGGCCCATAGCATTGTATGCCATGTCATTGCAAGTGTGTAGTTACTTAGGCAGTAGAGAACCTGAGTATTGCTGAGAAAAGAGACATGCTGTTGAAGCTTTTCATCTTGCACTCATCAGGACAGATGCAAGAATGCCAAATTTCAAAGGAAATAACAATTTGCATGTATGTGGAAAGGAACGCTGATTGGTTGGCAAGTTGGCTCTGATTGGTAGAGGCATTGTTATGGTGTATGCATCAGGGAGCTATTGTAACCTGGGCTTTTGTTTATTTATGTAACTTTTTTGAATAAACAACCTGCCATCACTCACATGTGACCTCTGGTGGGTGCATTGTTAGCAGGTGCCACTGCTTCCAATGGTGCTGCCTACAATGGATAACTGCCAACCTCTGACTGGCCAGCAGCTCTCAGTGGGGCGGGATTTCCACCCGCAGGGTCCTTGAACCCAGGAAGCCCACCACTGGTCACTTAAAATACAGCAAGCTTTCCACAAAGGAGGCATTGCAGGGCTCTTGCCAGCTCTCCAGCCAACAGGCAAGACCACTGGCACCTGGATTAAATACCACCGTCTGCGTGGGGAGCCAGGGAAACCAGATCCCTTGCCTTGCGGAGTTAGTGGATCTCAGCGAATGCAGTGGAATTGGTTTGCTGTAGAAGGGTGACCCTCCTACCACCCCCACTGCTCCCAGAAAATCAACCAGGGTTCACTCTCCCAATTGATAGACATTTCTAGAGAGACGGAACAGGAATTCGGGTTCAGTACAAACAGGCTCCTGGCACCGAAACTCTATGCAAGCAGGGGAGGGGAATGGATTAACAAGAAGAAAAGAAACCCATGTTTATAGCCTCATAAAGCACTGAAGGAGGCCATTTAGCCCATCGTGCTTGTGCTGGCTTTTTGAAAGAGCTGTCCAATTAGTCCCACTCTCCTGCTGTCTCCCCATTGCCCTGCCAACTGTTCCTTTTTATCTTTATTAATTCATTCACAGGATGTGCGCATCACTGACAAGACCAGCATTCATTGCTCATCTCTAATTGCCCTGGAGAAAGTGGTCATGAGCTGCCCCTTGAACCATCAAAGCTTATTGCAGTGGCGAACGCACTTTTACAACTATACCCAATTCCCTTTTGAAAGTTACTATTGAATCTGCTTCCACCACTATTTCAGGCCGTGCGTTCCAGTTCGTTGTATTAAAACTATTCTTATCATCTCCCCTTGATCCCTGATTAGTTTGCCAATTATCTTAAATCTGTGACCTCTGATTACCGGCTATCTTGCCAATGGAAACAGTTTCTCCTGATCTATCAATAGCCTCATGTTGTGAATGATCTGTATGTTAATAATAACTGTTAAGATGATTCAGACCTTAAGTAACCAGAATCTGAAGCACAAAACAAGCCTCCTAATTACTGCCTGACTCAAATGCTCATATGTAAACCCCCTGCTTTTCAAAATTATAGTCTGCTGCCCTACCTGCTGTCATCATTGCCCAGAGAATGTTAATTAGCCCAGTGCTCAGAGTGTGAGCTCCAGTCAGGTTCTGACCTATTTTCCCAGTCAAGACCCTCTGTTCAATTTCACCTCATCTGTCCCTTGAGATGCTTAAATCCCTGTGTTACAGCAAGAATATTGGCTTCTCCTTATCCAGAGTCATCTCATCAAGCATCGGCTGACACTGATTATGCAGCCACTGAATTTGACAGAGAAAATGCACGATGACTTATTCTCGGACTAAATAAGATCGAAGGCCTGAGCCAGCTGAGGCCTAATCCCTCATGAATATTTGATGGGTCCTCAATATAGCTCCTTCAGTGGCAGTTTATGTAGTTGAATCAGGAGGAGGTGTGAACTGTCAAAGCAGAGAGGTCTATTTTGCGGTGATACAAGAGCAAAGCACTGTGGACCCTGAGAATCAAAACGGAAAATGCTGGAAATGCTCGGCAAACCTGACAGCATCTGTGGAGAGAGGAACAGAGTTAACGTTTCAGATCGATGACCCTTTGTTAGAGCTGCGAGCGCTTCGAGGCGTAACAGTGTCTAAGCAAGGCAATACGAGGAGGGAGGGAAGGCCTGAATGGGAGACAAGAGGACTTAAATGACAAAAAGCGATGATGGTGCAAGGCAAGAGAGGTGATAAAGGGATAAGTAATGAAACAAAAGTGTCCAGAGGATGTGAAACGTGAAATGTAAATGTGAAAAGCAGAATTATCATCAACAACTGCCACCCAAAAATAATTTTAAAAAAACACATTTTAAAAATGGGGGCAGGGGCTTTGTCTGAAACTGTTGAACAATGTCAAGACCAGAAAGCTGTTATTTGTGATACAATCCTTCATGAAAGTCAGTGCGGGTCATTGTTATGGTAGAGATAGATGTGAGAATCTTTCTTCCCTCTTCCCGTTACCCCTCCCCTGATTCATAAAACCATAAGACATAGAAGCAGAAGTAGGCCATTCGGCCCATCGAGTCTGCTCCACCATTCAATGAGATCATGAATCTGATAATCCTCAACTCCACTTTCCTGCCTTTTCCCCTTAACCCTTGATTCCCTTACAGATTAAAAATCTGTCTATCCCAGCCTTGAATATACTTAACATCCCAGTAGCTACTGCCCTCTGCAGTAAAGGATTCCACAGATTCACTACCCACCTGACAGAAGAAATTCTTCTTCATCTCTGTCTTAAATGGATGACCCCTTATTCTGATCTGGTCCTAGACTCTCCCACAAGGGGAAACAATTTCTCAGCATCTACCCTGTCAAGCCCCCTAAGAATCTTATATGTTTCAATAAAGTCACTTCTCATTCTTCTAAACTCCAATGAGTACAGGCCCAACCTCAACCTCTCATAAGAAAATCCCTCCATACCTGGGATCAGCCGAGTGAACCTTCTCTGGACTGCCTCCAATGCCAGTATATCTTTGCTTAGATAAGGGGATCAAAACTGTTCACAGTATTCTAGGTGTGGTCTAACTAGTGCCTTGTATAGTTTTAGCAAGACTTCCCTATTTTTATACTCCATACCCTTTGAAATAAAGACCAACATTCCATTTGCCTTCCCTATTACCTGCTGAACTTGTATGCTAGCTTTTTAGGATTCATCCACAAGGACCCCCAAATCCCTCTGTGCTGAAGCTTTTTTTTTGCAAAAATATACTTTATTCATAAATCTTCAAAAACATTTCGAACCATTTCAAATCACCATTACAAAAATACAAACAGGTTCAACTTTTGCAACATGAATCACAAAGTGTATCAGAACAAACAATGAATATTTCAATCATTGGCAGACATACATTTTAATCTGTACAGCCTCTGTGCTGCAGCTTTCTGCACTCTTTCTCTATTTAACTAATATTCAGTTCCTCTATTCTTCCTGCCAAAATGCATAACCTCACATTTTTCCACAGTACATTCCATCTGTCAAGTTTTTGCCCATTCACTTAACCTGTCTATATCCCTCTGTAGACTCTTTGTGTCATCCTCATCACTTGCCTTCCCACCTGTTTTTGTGTCATCTGCAAACTTGTCGATAGTACATTCATTTCCCTCATTCAAGTCATTAACATATATTGTAAATAATTGTGGCCCCAGCATGATCACTGTGGCATTCCACTAGTTACAGGTTACCATCCTGAAAATACCCCCCTTATCCCAACTCTCTGTCTTCTATGAGTTAGCCAATCCTCATATATCCTAATATACTACCTCCAATGCCATGGGCTCTTTTCTTATTAAGTAGCCTTATGTACGGTACCTTATTGAAAGCCTTTTGGAAATCAAAAAACATTACATCTGCTGGTTCCCCTTTACCTTTTCTGCTTGTTACCTCCGCAAAGAATTCTAATAAATTTGTCAGGCATGATTTCCCCTTCATGACTCTGCTTGATTATATTATGCATTTCTAAATGCTGTGCTGTGACATTCTTTATAATAGACTCTGTAACATTTTCACAATGACAGATGTTAAGCTAACCGGCCTATAATTATCTGTTTTTTGTCTCCCTTCCTTTTGGAATAAGGGTGTTACATTGGCAGTTTTCCAATCCTCTGGGATTTTTTCCAGAATCTAAGGATTCTTGAAAGATTATGACCAGTGCATCCACTATCTCTGTAGCTACTTCCTTTAATATCCTAGGATGCAACCCATCAGGTCCAGGAGACTTATTGGCTTTTAGCCTCATTAGTTTCCATAGTACTTTTTCTCTAGTGATAGTTATTGTATGTATTTCCTCCACTCGCTTTTGCCCCTTGATTATTTCGTATTTTTGGAATGCTATTAGTGTCTTCTACCGTGAAGACTGATGCAAAGCATTTATTCAACTCCTCTGTCATTTCCTGGTTCCCCATTATTATTTTCCCAGCCTCATTCCCCAAGGGGCCTATGTTCACTTTGGCCTCTCTCTTCCTTTTTATATATTTAAAGAAGCTCTTACTGTCCATTTTTATATTACTTGTTAGTTTACCCTCAAAGTTTATTTTCTCCCTCTTGGTCATCTTTTGTTATTTTTTAAAACTTTCCCAATCCTCAGGCTTACCACGAATCTTTGCCACATTGTATGTTTTCTCTTTCAACTTGATATTATCCTTAACTTCCTTGGTTAACCATGGTTGGTTTATCCCCTTCCTAGGATCCTTCTTCCTCACTGGGCTATAGCTTTCTTGTGAGTCATGAACTATTTTCTTAAACATCTGCCATTGTTCATCAGCCGTCTTTTCTGCTAAACTCCTTTCCCAGTCCACTCCAGCCAACTCTGCCCTCATTCCTTTGTAATTACCCTTACTTATGTTTAGCACAGTTGTTTCCAACCCAAGTTTCTTACTCTCAAACCGAATGCTGAATTCTACCATATTATGGTCACTGTTTCCTAGGGGACCTTTTACTCTGAGATCATTTATTAAACCAGCCTTACCATATCCAAAATAGCCTGATTCCTGATTGAATCCACAACGTATTGTTCTAGGAAACTGTCCTGAATATACTATAAATTCTTGCTCATGTCTACCTCTGCCAATTTGATTTTCCCAATCTACATGAAGGTTAATTTCACCCATGATTAATGTACTGCATTTTTTACATGCCCTCATTATCTCCTGGTTTATTCTCTGTCCTACAGTATAGCTACTCTTAGGGGGCCTATAGACTACTGCCACCAGTCTCTTCTTCCCCTTGTTATTTCTTACCTCCACCCATATGGATTCTAAACCTCCCAATCCAAGATCATTTCTTGCTACCGTACTTATTCCATCTACCCCTATTCCATCTAACAAAGCTACCCCACCTTTCCTTCCTGCCTGCCCTTTCAAAAAGTCACATACCTCTGAATATTTAGTTCCCAGCTTTGATCTCCTTGTAACCATGTCTCCATAATAGCTATAAGATCATACCCATTAACCTCTATTTGTGCTGTTAATTCATTTATTTTGTTCCAAATATTACGTGCATTTAATGAAACAGCCATTAATTTTGCCTTTTTACCATTTTTCCCCCTTTAATCCTATTTGCTGCTGTTTTTTTATGATTTTATACTCTGTCCCTTCCTGTCACACTCTGGGTATCAATACCTAAATAGTTGCCCTGCAATGCTACCATATCCTTTTGCTTTGTTAGGCTACGTAACCCCTTTCCAGAACCTTCCTCCCTCTATTTAGTTTAAAGCCCTCTCTACAGCCCTAGTTATTCAGTTCACCAGGACACTGGATCCAGCATGGTTCAAGTGAAGCCCGTCCCACCAGAACAGCTCCTTTCTACCCCAGTACTGGTGCCAGTGCCCCATGAACTGAAGCCCATTCCTCCCACACCAATCTTTGAGCCATGAATTTAACTCGTTGACTTTATTTACCCTGTGCCAGTTTGCCTGTGGCTCAGCTAAGTGATCCTGAGATTACTGACTTGCAGGTTCTGCTTTTTAATTTAGCTCCTAACTGTTCAAATTCTTTCAGCAGAACCTCCTTTCTAGTCCGATCGTTTCTCCCCATCCACCAAAGTGCTTTCTTTACACTGGGGAAAACACCTTTTCTTGTGAGTCAACTAGCCTGCTCCCAGGCCTCTCTGCAAGCATTGCTTTGAAATGGTTGCTAGGAGATGGGAGAGAGACTGGCCTGTGTTTGATTTTAATGTGCCAACATGGGAAAGAGCCTGGCGTTGGCTCAGATTTTCCAAATAACACAGGAGGAAGGGAGTCCAAGTTATGCCTGTATTCTGCTGCAAAGCCAGTACCTTTCTCTTTATTCATTCTTGGGAAATGAGCTTCGCTGGCTGGGCCAGTATTTGTTGCCCACCCCTAGTTGCCCTTGAGAAGGTGGTGGTGATCTGCCTTCTTGAACTGCTGCAGTCCCTGTGCTGTGGGTACACCCACAGTGCTGTTAGGAAGGGAGTTCCAGGATTTTGACCCAGCGACAGAGAAGGAACGGTGATATATTTCCAAGTCAGGATGGTGAGTGCCTTGGGGGGGGATCTTGTAGTGGTGTTGGTGCCCTTGTCCTAGGTGGTAGTGGTCATGGGTTTGGAAGGTGCTGTCAAAGGAGCCTTGATGAATTCTGGCAGTGCATCTTGTAGTTTGTACACACTGTTGCTACTGTGCATCAATGGTGGAGGGAGTGAATGTTTAAGGTGGTGGATGGGTTGCTAATCAAGCATTACGTTGCATGGCACAATGTTTCCTCTAAGCTGCACCAGTAAGCTGAGCAACCTAACAGAACTTATTGCCCAGGGGACAAACAAGCCACAGGCCACATGCAAGAAACAGCATCTTTAAGGTGTTCACATGTGCAACCGCACAGCCATCTTAAATCGATCACACAGAGCAACAAACGGATCGTGCATCACAAAGTGAACATTGTTGCAGTGCTTAGAATCAAGCAGATTGTTCTTTTCATTATAGTGGGGGGTGGTGTGGAGGGGACAATGACAGTTACATTTGTTTTAATTCAAAAGTTGTATAGCAGATATAGAGGCCGTAACAAAATTGTGATCAGGGATTGCAATGCTGAGGACTAGCCCAATTGAGAAAGTGTAGTGTCGTTCCAGTGTAGTTCAAATCCCATCGTGGCAGTTTGAGAACCTGAATTCATTTTCAAAACAAAAATACCTTGGGAGTGAAAAGCTGGTTTCAGTAAAAGTGGCCATTGAAACCATTGTAAAAGCCCATCTGGACCACAGCTGTCCCTTTAAAAAAGAAAATGTGCTGCCCCTTCACTATATGTTCACCAGAAGGAGAAAACATTTGCAGCGCCACTGGGAAAAGGCAGGGGAGTTGGACTAGAGAATTGCTCTTGCACAGGGCCAACATAGCCTCAATAGGCTGAATGGCCTTTTTCTGTGCTTTAGCCATTCTATGATTCTCTGTAACTCCAATGTGGTTGATTCTGAAATGGCCTTGCAATCCCTTGAGTTGTATGGAGCTGCTACTAAATAAGGTCCACCACCACCTTCCTAGATCAACTCAGGACGGGCAGTAACATGATGGTCTTGCTAATGAGGATGAATAAAAACAATATATAACATGTTTGAGACAGGTCCCTGAGAGTTCAATGGGTAAAGGCATTGAGCAATGTGGATGAGGCGATAAGGTTGCCAGACCTCCAGGATTGGCCTGGAGTCTCCACGAATTGAAAATCAATCTCCAGGACACTGCTGTGTGCAACCCTGGAGAAAAATCATCGGGATATTGTTGTAGGGTGGCCGAGATGTGCTATTAATAAGAGTTGATCTGCAGATACTTCTTTGGTGGTAACTGTAATTTTATTTACAATATGCTTAGCAGCAACAACATGAGTGCTTTCAACTCCAACTCTATCTCTACGCTGACTGCTGAGGTAGCCCATGCTACTCTCCTACTGGCTACTACAGATCATGTGATCTCCCTTAACAAGTATTATTCTTAAAAGTACATTGCACGCTATATAAAACCATAATTACTACATTCCTCCCCCTTTAACTTGGCTATACATATTATATTTGCAAGTACATATTTTTCAAGACAACATAATATTTTCACTGGGTAAGGAATTTACAAGTTCAGTCTTTCAGGTGGTTTCCTGGTACATGTGGAATGTCGCAGCTCCACAACTTCAGATTCTTTGTCAGGAATCTCCTTTTCCGGAGTTGCCTGAACATCAGGTGCTTCGGTGGGCACTTGCAGTTCTGTATCCTCAACTCTTACAGGGACATCAGACATGTCAGTCCTGGGCTGAGTATCCTCAACAGGAAACGCAGACCCGGTCATGGTCACTGATGGAAAAAATCTTGGTGATTTGTCTCTCTCTTCCTTAAATGGTCCACACGTTTATGGATGAATCGGCCTCCCACCTCCACATGGTAAGATAGAGGTCCAGTCACCGTGCTTATTTCACCCGATAACCACTTTTGTCCTTCCCTGAAATTTTTCATGTATACCAGCTCTCCCACAGTAAATTTCCTCTCGCGACCATGCCCGTCATGCCTGGTTTTCTGGCTTCCCTGACACCTTTACACCTTCCCCTCTAAATTCAGCATTATTAAGCTCAATCTTGTCCTGAGATGGTGTTTCAACAATAACTCCGCAGGTGTGACACCTGTTTTTGTGTGAGGGGTAGTCGTGTAATGAGAAAGAAAGTGTGCTAGCTTGGTTACCAAGGAATCGCCTGTTAGGTTTTTCATGCCTACCTTGAACACTTTAACCGCTCTTTCAGCCAGTCCATTTGACGAAGGGTGGCACAGTGAAGTTTTCACATGAGTGATACCGTTGAGGCTGATGAACAGTTAGAACTCAGCACTCGTAAATGCTGCGCCATTATCAGAAACAAATACTTTTGGTGGTCCGTTAATGGCAAAACTCTGGCGAAGTTTCTCAATTGTAGCAGCCAACGTTGGTGACTTCACCTCGTATACATCCAACCATTTTGAATGGGCATCAACAATGAGCAGAAACATTTTCCCCAGGAAAGGCCCAACGTAGTCACAGAATCACAGAATCACACTGTGCAGAAGAGGCCCTTCAGCCCATCGAGTCTGGACCGACACGTGAGAAACACCTGACCTACATACCTAATCCCATTACCAGCACTTGGCCCATAGCCTTGAATGTTATGATGTACCAAGTGCTCATCCAGGCACTTTGTAAAGGATGTGAAGCAACCCGCCTCCACCACCCTCCCAGGCAGTGCATCCCAGACCGTCACCACCCTCTGGGTAAAAAGTTTTTCCTCAAATCCCCCCTAAACCTCCTGCCCCTCACCTTGAACTTATGCCCCCTTGTCACTGACCCTTCAACTAAGGGGAACAACTGCTCCCTATCCACCCTGTCCATGCCCCTCATAATCTTGTACACCTCGATCAGGTCGCCCCTCAGCCTTCTCTGCTCCAACGAAAACAATCCAAGTCTATCCAACCTCTCTTCATAACTTAAATGTTTCATCCCAGGCAACATCCTGGTGAATCTCCTCTGCACCCCCTCCAGTGCAATCACATCCTTCCTATAATGTGGTGACCAGAACTGCACACAGTACTCCAGCTGTGGCCTCACCAAGGTTCTATACAACTCCAACATGACATCCCTACTTTTGTAATCTATGCCTCGACTGATAAAGGCAAGTGTCCCATATTCCTTCTTCACTACCCACTAACATGCCCCTCCGCCTTCAGAGATCAATGGACACACACACCAAGGTCCCTTTGTTCCTCAGGATTTCCTAGTGTCATGCCGTTCATTGAATACTTCCTTGTCAAATTACTCCTTCCATAGTGTATCACCTCACACTTTTCAGGGTTAAATTCCATCTGCCACTTATCTGCCCATTTGACCATCTCGTCTATATCTTCCTGCAGCCCAAGATACTCAACCTCTCTGTTAACCACCCAGCCAACCTTTGTGTCATCCGCAAACTTACTAATCCTACCCCCCACATAGTTATCTATGTCTCTTATATAAATGACAAATAATAGGGGACCCAACACAGATCCCTGTGGTATGCCACTGGACACTGGCTTCCAGTCACTAAAGCATCCTCTGTCATCACCCCCTGTCTCCTACAAATGAGCCAATTTTAAATCCACCTCATCAAATTACCGTGTATCCCATGTGCATTTGCCTTCTTTATAGGTCTCCCATGTGAGACCTAGTCAAAGGCTTTGCTGAAATCCATATAAACTACTTCAACTACACTACCCTCATCTACAAACCTGGTCACCTCCTCAAAAAATTCAATCAAATTTGTTAGGCATGACCTCCCTCTGACAAAGCTATGCTGACTATCCCTGATCAAACCTCTCCAAGTGGAGATAGATTCTCTCCTTCAGAAATTTCTCCAATAGTTTCCCTACCACTGACGTGAGACTCACTGTTCTGTAGTTCCCTGGTTTATCGCTACAACCCTTCTTAAATAGCAGAACCACATTAGCTGTTCTCCAGTCCTCTGGCACCTTCCCTGTGGCCAAAGAGGAATTAAAAATTTGGGGCAGAGCCTCTGCGATCCCCTCCTTTGTCTCCCTCAGCAGTCTGGGACACAAATCATCCGGACCTGGAGATTTGTCCACTATTAAGCCTGCCAACACCTCCAATACCTTGTCATTCCCTATATAAATTTGCTCAAGAACCTCGCAGTCTCTCTCCCTGAGTTCGATACCATCATCCTCATTCTCTTGGGTGAAGACAGATGTGAAGTATTCGTTCAACACTCTACCGATGTCCTCTGGCTCCGCCCATTTTTGCCCCCTTGGTCCCTGATTATTCTCTTCCCATTGATATATTTTGTAGAATATCTTGGGATTTTCCCTACTTTTACCAGCTTTCTCATATCCCCTCTTTGCTCTTCTAATTGCTTTCTTAAGCTCCACCCTGCACTTTCTGTATTCCACTGTTGCCTCCGCTGATTTGCTCCCCTTGTACCTGCTAAAAGCCTCTCTTTTACTTCCTAGTCAATGCGTAACTGCACCCAGGGTCAACCTGGCCACCGCCATGGCTGTAATGGAGCTTTCACTGGCAACTTCTGCAGTTACTGACATTACACACAGTGCTTTACTAAACTCTCTATTTTGCCATCCATCCCAGGCCACCATAGTTAGCTGCATGCTATGGTCTTCATTTGGGAAATTCCTGGATGGGCACTGTGTAATTCAATTAAAAGTGGTGCTCTTCCCTTTGGAGGAACTATCACTCATGCTCCCCACAATAAGATGCCACCCAGACTGGTTATTCCACGTCTTCTGTTGAAGTACGGTTTCATTTCATCAGATATGGATTCCTGTGACCAACCATGTAGCAATTGTTCTTGTACTTGAGGAAGGACCGGGTCCCAACTTGTCCAGTGTCTGATCTGTTGAGCACATACCGGCAAGGAATCTAAAAAATTTAACATAAAACAAGTTCCTGTGGAACTGGGACGTGCTCATCATTTTCTTGTAAAGGCAAACGACTAATTGCGTTTGCAATGTACGAAAGTGTATTCGTACGCTCCCAGAATTAAAACCCATCATTATATTCTTGCTGAGGCTATGGGTGGTATAGCCTTGTCCTCACTAAACAATCCTAGCAATGGCTTGTGGTCTGAAATAATTGTAAAATGGTATCCGTGTATGTACTGGTGAAATTTCTTGACACCAATGATGGTGGACAGACCTTCTTTTTCTATCTGCATGTATCCCTTTTCCGCTGTGGTGAGCATTCTTGATACGTAATCTATTGACCGTTCCAGGCCATCGTCCATTTGTTCAGAGATTGCTGCTCCCACTCCATATGGAGATGCATCACATGTCAGCACCAATCCTTTTGTCTGGTCACAATACAATAATAGATTGGATGAGTATAACAATTGTTTCACCTTGATGAAATCTTCACTCTGGGGCGCCTCCCAAGACCAACATTGGTTCTTTATGAGTAGAGAACGCAGGGAGCCAGCACTATAGACAAATTGGGTAAGTTGATCATTCCTAGGAGTGATTTAAACTCGGAGGCGTTCTTTGGGGCAGGTGCCTCTCTTACGGCTCTCACTTTCTCCTCAACCTCTCCTCCTCACAGGAGGCCTTGTGAATCTAACCAGTGACCCAAATAGATTATCTCCCTCGCTTAGAACGTGCACTTTTCTTTTTTTAAACGCAGTCCAGCTTGCAAGAAACGCTTTAAGACTCCTTCTAAGTTTGCCAGATGCTCTTTTTCAGCGACTCCTGTCACCAATACATTGTTTAAATAGACTACAGCCTGGGGCAGTCCCTGCAGTGAGCTTTGCATTGTTCTCTGAAAGATGGCACAAGCGGAAGAGACACTGAAAGACAATTGTGTACATTGCTACAACCCTTTGTGAGTATTAACCGTGACAAATTCTCAGGAAGCATTATCCAACTCTAATTGTTGATAAGCATGACTCGTATCAAGCTTTGTGTACATTGGTCTCCACAAATTTGGATGCTTTGGTCAGTTTTAAGGACAGGGACTATGGGGGCTGCCCATTCTGAGAACTGAACAGGTTGTATAACGCCCAGTTTCTCTAGTCTGTTTAGTTCAATGTCAACTTTTTCTCACAGGGCAAATGGCATCGGTCTCACATTCATGAAGCGAGGGGTTGCTTCCAGATCCACATGAATCTTTGTCTGCAGGCCCTGGATTTTCCCCAGTTTGTCCTTAACAGTGGCGGCATACTTTCTAAGTTGCTCTGGTAGTCCACTTGCTCTCAACTGGAAAATTTCAGCCCATTCTAACTGAATCTCCTTTAACCAATTTTGCCTCTGGAGGCTTGACCCTTCACCTGCTACCACCATCAAGGGTAGCTTTGCCGATTGGCTTCCAAAATTGACAGTTACTCAGTTTATGCCTTTTACTTGAATGTCTTCACCCATATATGTTTTTAGCTTAAACAAAAATAAAAATACCTGGAAAAACTCAGCAGGTCTGGCAGCATCTGCAGAGAGGAACACAGTTAACGTTTCGAGTCCGTATGACTCTTCAACAGAACTAAGGAAAAATAGAAGAGGGGTGAAATATAAGCTGGTTTAAGGGGGGGGGTGGGACAAGTAGAGCTGGATAGAGGGCCAGTGATAGGTGGAGATAGCCAAAAGACGTCATAGACAAAAGGACAAAGAAGTGTTGACGTTGGTGATATTAGCTAAGAAATGTGCTAATAGGTGTCATTAAGGGTAGAAAGCAGGACAAGTAAGGTACAGATAGCCCTAGTGGGGCTGGGGTGGGGGGAAGGGATTGAAATAGGCTAAAAGATAGAGATAAAACAATGGATGGAAATACATGTAAAAATAATGGAAATAGGTGGGAAAAGAAAAATCTATATAAATTATTGGAAAAAAGGGGGATCAGAAAGGGGGTGGGGATGGAGGAGAGTGTTCATGATCTAAAACTGTTGAACTCAATATTCAGTCTGGAAGGCTGTAAAGTGCCTAGTCGGAAGATGAGGTGCTGTTCCTCCAGTTTGCGTTGAGCTTCACTGGAACAATGCAGCAGGCCAAGGACGGACATGTGGGCATGAGAGCAGGGTGGAGTGTTGAAATGGCAAGCGACAGGGAGGTCTGGGTCATGATTGTGGACAGACCGAAGGTGTTCCGCAAAGCGGTCACCCAGTCTGCGTTTGGTCTCTACAAGGAAACCGCATTGGGAGCAGTGAATGCAGTAGACCAAATTGAGGGAAGTGCAAGTGAAATACTGCTTCATTTGAAAGGAGTGTTTGGGCCCTTGGACAGTGAGGAGAGAGGAAGTAAAGGAGCAGGTGTTGCACCAGCTGTGGTTGCATGGCAAGGTGCCGTGGGAGAGGGTTGAGTGGTAGGGGGTGATGGAGGGGTGGACCATGGTGTCCTGGAGGGAACGATCCCTGCAGAATGCCGCCGGGGAGGGGGTGAAGGGAAGATGTATTTTGTGGTGGTATCATGCTGGAGTTGGCGGAAATGGCGGAGGATGATCCTTTGAATGCGGAGGCTGGTGGGGTGATGAGTGACGACGAGGGGGACCCTATCATGGTTCTGGGTGGGAGAGGAAGGTGTGAGGGCGGATGCATAGGAGATGGGCCGGACACGGTTGAGGGCCCTGTCAACCACCATGGGTGGAAAACCTTGGTTAAGGAAGAAGGAAGACATGTCAGAGGAACTTTCTTTGAAAGTGCCATCATCAGAACAGATGTGACGGAGGCTAAGGAACTGAGAGAATGGGATGGAGTCCTTACAGGAAGCAGGGTGTGAGGAGCTGTAGTCAAGGTAGCTGTGGGAGTCGGTAGGCTTGTAATGAATATTGGTGGACAGTCTATCACCAGAAATTGAGACAGAGAGGTCAAGGAAGGGAAGGAAAATGTCAGAGATGGACCATGTGAAAGTGATGGAGGGGTGGAAATTGGAAGCAAAATTAATAAATTTTTCCAGGTCCAGACGAGAGCATGAAGCAGCACCAAAGCAGTCATTGATGTACCAATTAAAGAGTTGTGGGAGGGGGCAGGATTAGGACTGGAACAAGGAATGTTCCACATACCCCATAAAGAGACAGGCATAGCTGGGGCCCATGCGGGTACCCATAGCCACACCTTCTTTTGTGGAGGAAGTGAGAGGAGTTTAAGGAGAAATTGTCCAGTGAGAGAACAAGTTCAGCCAGACGGAGGAGAGTAGTGGTGGATGGAGATTGTTCGGGCCTCTGTTCGAGGAAGAAGCGGAGACCCCTCAGACCATCCTGGTGGGGGATGGAGGTATAGAGGGTTTTTTAGCTTGGTGGCTGTTTCTTCTGAACTTAGTTGATGTTCACCATTATTCAAATATCCGAAGATATGTTCCCCAGTTACTGTAGTTGAAGCTCCCATGTCCACTTTCATTTTAACAGGTTTGCCATTTACTTTCACTGTGACAAATATTGGTCCTGCCTTTCCAACTTTCAGATTAAACAATGAGTAAATGTCTGAGTTGGTTGCTTCAGGCTCTTCTACATTGTAGATTTCATTGGGCTTCTTCTTTTGTTTACAAGCCTGCTTGAACCTTTCCTTGCACTGCCTCATTATATGTCCATTTCTGTGACAATAGTAACATTCGATTTTTTTAAACTGCCAATCAATAAAAGGCTGATTATTTCTACCTCTACTAAAATTATTCTTCGATTTCGCTGATATGTTATTTTTCTTTATTCTTCGGCTAGCGGAGGCTGTTTCCTGCTTATCGATGGGCTTTCGTGTTAGTTTTGACTGAGATTTCCCACCCCTGTATTGCTTTTGAATCTCTTACAGTGCTTTCCATGGCCAACGCTATCTCTAGTGCCTTCTTGAAATCCAGGTTCACTTCGGACAGTAATCTTTTCTGAATAGTGTCCTCTTTCACACCACACACCAAACAATCTCTGAGCATGTTGTTTAGAGTCATACCAAACTCACAATGTTCCATTAGCTGCTTCAGATTTGCCACGTAGCACGCACTTGCCTCACCTGGGGCTCTATTTCGCAAATTAAACCTGAACTTCTGCATCGTGACTGAGGGCTTGGGTTGAAAATGACCCTTCACAAGGCCCACCAATCCGTCGAAATTCTCCAAATCTGGGGCACTGGGTGCCATCAAACTTTGAATCAGACTGTAGGTTTTGCTCCCACAAGTACTCAAGAGAATCACTCACTTCTTCTCTTCCCCCATAATCTTATTCGCTTGAAAAAAAGAACATAAGACGTTCTATGTTTTGAGACCAATCATTTGTGGCAGGCTCAGAAGGATCAATTCTCCCAAATTCTGGCACTTTGAGAGGGGATAATTTCTTCAATTCTAACGGAGCTTGCTACTTACAATCACTGGGCGAGGTATAGTGCCGGTTTCTTTTAACTTGGCTTTTTCGGTTCAATCCTGTTTTATCATCATCGCCAGTTTGTTGTAGGCTAGCCAAGTTGCGCTATTATCGATAGAGTTGATCTGCAGATACTTCTTGGGTGGAAACTTTATGTTTATTTACAATATACTCAGCAGCAACTACACGTGTGCTTTCAACTCCAACTCTATCTCTATTCTGACTGCTGAGGTCACACGCGCTACTCTCCTATTGGTTACTACAGATCATGTGATCTTCCTTAACAAGTATTATTCTTAAAGGTACATTACACACTAAATAAAACCATAATTACTACAGACGTTAAAAAAGAGTATTTAAAATTTTCTTTGAGCCTTTCTCTTTACCAAACACCATCCAATTGGGTAATGAGTCTTTTGCTTTCCACTTGGTGTAGGAAGGCAGAGCATCACAAGGATATATGTGGTGGCAAATGGCAGGACCATGGGGGCAAATCATGGGACGAAACCTCTAGGAATATATTTAACCACAGTTGACAACCCTTGGATGCCGCTCCTACATAAAATGACAACTTGAATTTTTATAGCACCTTTATCATTGTAAATTATCCCAAGGTGCTTCACAAGAGCACTGTCAAACAAAATTTGGCAGCCCCACATACGAAGACAAGAGGACAGGTAAGAGAGACATAAGAGGACGAAAGGTTTAGCCAGCTTGATCAATTTTAAAGAGCCTCTTTTAGGAGGAAAGAAGGGCGGGGAAATTTAGTAGAGTACTTGCAGAGTTTCAAACCTAGCCTAGCTGAAGGCATGGCCTGTGCCTTGTATCTATAGGCTGTTGACCTAAGGCACAGTCACGTTGTAGTTGACCACAGTACCTCTGGCTTCTGCCCCAGGTCAGGATGCTGAGAAGCCCTGCAATGAATTGTACTTGATGGGGCCAAGCTCACTGCTGAATTCATACTGACTGCACTCAGGAGCATAATTCAATCCCTCCCAAGTCTATTGACACACCAAGCTGCACCCTGTTGAGAGTCAAACCCTCACCAGCAAAGCCAGACAAAAATGTTTGTCGCTACAACCACACCAACCCCCTCCACCTCTCTGTCTCTCTATCTCTCCGCCCCCCACACACACACCTTAAACCAGCTTATATTTCAGCTCTTTCCTGGACTCGAACTCAAGTTCTGTCGAAGGGTCATGAGGACTCGAAACGTCAACTCTTTTCTTCTCCGCCGATGCTGCCAGACCTGCTGAGTTTTTCCAGGTAATTCTGTTTTTGTTTTGGATTTCCAGCATCCGCAGTTTTTTTGTTTTTAAAAAAAATCACCTACTCAGTTTTGTGTCACTCGGCAGTTTGGAATCTTTCGCAATAGTTCTCTGAACATGCGGCTAAGGCTGAGTGGGCAGCACCCACACAACTGAGTCAGAAAGTTGTGTGTTCAATTAGAGGCTTAAGAACAAAATCCAAGCTGACATTCCTAGTGTGGCACTGATAACAGGGCCATTTTTTGGATGAGGTGTTAAACTAAGGCCCTTTACGCTCTCTCAAGTGGACCTACAAGACTCTATAGCACTATTTTGAGGAAAAACAGGGGCGTTCTCCCTGTTTCTTGGCCGATACTTTGCTCTTCACCAAAATCAAATATAAAAAAACAAAGATTTGGTCTTTATCGCACTATTGTTTGTGGCAGCTTGCTGTGAGTTGGCTGCGACTTTTCCTACATTACAACAGTGACAACGCTTCAAAAGTACCTCATGGTCTATGAAGAGCTCTGGGTCATCCTAAGGGGCTGTGAAAGGCGTTATATTACTTCTTTAATTCTTTCCTTCTTGCCCTGATTTGGGGAAGGTCATTGCTTTGAGAACTGAATGCTTATAACTGCCAGCAGAGGAGGTAGCCTTGGCACTGCAGGCAATGTTGCTTTCACACTGAGATCCACCACATGTCCCCAACTATTTTTGTTCAGCCAAGGTTGAAGCTTTGATATATGACCCGTGAAAGGAGCCACACACAGGGGAGGTTGAATGCATAAGAACAAGTGAAGGATTTTCATTCTTGAAATGAAATGACCTGGGATACTGAATTCCCTAATACCTGAACATTTGATAGCTCAATTTGGCTAGGCGATATTGACACCCACTATTCCCCTGCAGCCATTAAGATTCATCTTGCAGCGTGGTTGTCAAAAAGATGACAAGAATGCATTCCACCTCCCAGTCTGGCTTCAGGATGTTAGTGTTGTCTGTGGTTATATGCAGTAATTCTCACACAGACGAACACATTACAGTTACTTCTGACGTACCATTCCTACACATGTGTATCCTCAACTGTACTGTCTGATTTTTAGGTAGATTTGCCTGGTGATTCATCAATGTCAAATGTCTTTGCTTTAGAAGCGAAGGACCTTTTTTCTCACCTACAGCTGATATTAAGATGTTCAATTAATTTCTTATGAGCAGCAAAGCAAGCATTGGAATGCAACACATGGTTTCACACCACACCCCAAAATTACCCTGCTTCCCCATTACTAGTCCACTTTCGCACTACCATCCCACCCTCTTTTGCAGTGGTTCTCAAATTTTTTTTCACCCAAGTATCGCGTTAGGCATGCTCAACTCGCTGCAGACCACCCACCAGTCCTCCCTCACCTGCTTTCACTTGTCACCATGAAAATAACTCATCGGAATTAACGGGGAAATTAATGGAGTTGCTTTTGAGGAGACACCAGTGAGGTGATGTCTGAAGCTGAAGAGCTTCAGTCTCACATGGGGCTCCATGTTCAGCTGGCTCCTCCTCTTTGTTTTTGGTCCCACAAGTGTTGAACATCCAAATCTCGCAGTTATGCGCTGTTGGTAATGGGAGCAGCTGCTTCACAGCAGAGTCTGCAAGTGCAGGGACAGCCAAAAGTCCCTCAAACCTTTCTCCCCAAATACCATCGTTCAGTGACTTTCATTTTGAACCATCCCGTGGATCACCTGGAGGACCCTTGCTGACAACCACACTTGAGAATTATTGCTCCATCCTACGACAAACCCTTGCTACTAGCTACATAGGAACAGGAGGAAGCCATTTAGTTCACCATGCCTCTTCCGGCATTCAATTGTTATTGCCCCATATCCCTTAATACCTTTGGACATTAATCTATCAACGTCAGGTTTAAAAATCTATCAATATCAGATTTAAAATTAACAATTAATCTAGTATCAATTGCCATTTGTGTGTAGAAGTCTTTCTGATATTTACTCCTGAAAGGTCTATTATACCCTTGAAAGCCAGTCAGGGAAGGATAGAACTGGAGCCAATCTTTACAAACTTATATATTTATTGACAGAATTTACACATTACAAGCATTCACCCCTGACCCCAACAAGCACAGCTTTAGGCAAAAATAAAATGCTGCAGAGGCTGGAAATCTGAAGTAAAAACAGAAAATGCTAGAAATATTCAGCAGGTTGGCAGCAACTGTGGAGAGAGAAACAGAGTTAACATTTCAGGTCAAGAATCTTTCTTCAGTTTAAGAAACCTGCCAAGTATTTTCAGCATTTTCTGTTTTTATAAGCATTGTTTTAGTCTGTGTCAATTTGTAGGAATTCAAGTAAATCAGTGAATGGCCACCACTTGCATACAATGAAATAAAATTAATATGTAAATTATCAAGGCCTGGCTCTAATTTTTAGGCTGTTTCCCATTCACAGAATCACAGGATTTTAACGGCACAGAAGGAGGTCATTCGGCCCATCTTGTCTGCACTGGCTCTCCAAATGAGCATTATGACCTAGTGCTATTGCCCTGCCTTTTCCCCATACCCCTGCACATTGTTTCTATTCAAGTAATCTTCCAATGCCCTCTTGAATGCCTCAATTGAACCTGCCTCCACCACACTTCCAGGCAGTGCTTTCCAGGCCTGAACCATTCGTTGTGCGAAAGAGTTTTTACTCACATCACATTCACCATTGTCCTAGCTCCCCAACTAACAGAAATAGTTTCTCTCTATCTACCCCATCAGACTCCTTAACATCTTGAAAACTATAATTAAATCACCCCTCAACTTCTAACTTTCTGGGAATACAACCCTAGTTAGTCTATTCTTTCATAATTTAACTCTTGGAGTCATACTATCCTGCTATTGTACCCATTACCCCACTACTATATTACCGCTGCTCAAAAAGTATCCAAACCCCGTCATAGTTATCCCACCCACTCCCCATGCCCATCCCACCATCTTACCTGCCTTGTTCACCTGCTGAACAATGGTCACTACCCTTCAAAAGGAACTCATTGATAGTGATGCACCTTAGGATGCCCACCAGAGGATGAGTAAGGTGCTCTATAAAGGCCAGTTCTTTCTTTGCTCCTTCACCTAGGTTTTCCAGACTTATGGGGTAGACTTTCACCTTTGACGGACAGTGATCTAGCGGATTGAACCACCACTCATTATAGAATCCATCTGACTTTCACTCTGTTAAAATGGGTGGCATGAAAATGATGGGTGTTCCTTTCTGCCAGGGTACCATCCCTGCAGCAAAGGCAAAGATTTGCATTACATTGTGGGAGGTTAAGGTTCATATGTCACCATAAAGCTACACTTTAAAATAAACGGTGAAGGGTAATGAAAGGGAACAGAGCATATTCAGGGTGCCTGATAAAAAGGACTGGTGGAAAACTGACAGCCTCTGCCAAGCTCCATTTAGGGAGGGTGAATATTAAAGTTCTCATTCTGCGCAGAGTCTGTACTTTCAGCCAAACCAATTCCAGGAATCTGTAGTACTTCATATGATGATTATTAAGGAGACATATCCAATCTATTTATCATTTAACAGAGACGATTGGGACCCAGCCAGAATTCACAATTGAATCACTTCAGAAATTTTTATTGCATGAACATTTTCCTTTTTGTTCTGTAATCCATCGCACTACCAAACACTGAATAGAAATTCCCTCAGCCTCACACTGTTAACCATTGCCTTCACACTGTTAAACACCAGCTCTATCCACATGCTGTTAATCATCATCCTCACACTGTTAACCTTGATATCTAAACTCACACTGTTAACGTTCACCCTCACACTGATAATCATCACACTCCCATTGTTAACCATCACCCTCACATTATTAACCGTCTCCCTCAGACTGTTAAATATCACCCGCAGACTGTTAACCATCACCCTCAGACTGTTAACCATCACCCCCACATTGTTAACCATCACCCTCACACTGTTAACCATCACATTCACATTGTTAACCATCACCCTCAGACTGTTACCCATCAACCTCACACTGATAACCACCACTCTCACATCGTTAACCATTGCCCTCACACTGTTAACATTCACCTCACAATGATAACCATCACCCTCATGTTCTTAACCATCACCCTCACACTGTTAGCCATCAGGCTCATACTGTTAACCATTGCCCTCACACTGTTAATCATCACCCTTACACTGCTAACCATCACCCTCACACTGTTAAACTACACAACTATTGTCAAACTGTTAACCATCACATCTACTCTCCCACTGTTATTCTTCAACTACACACTGTTAACCATCATCCTCACACTGTTAAATATCACCCTCAGACTGTTACCCATCAACCTCACACTGATAATCATCACTCTCACATTGTTAACCATCACCCTCACACTGTTAACCTTCACCCATTCACGATTAATCATCAGCCTCACACTGTTAACCGTCACCCTCAGACTATAAACTTTCACATCTAATATCACACTGTTAATGTTCACCTCACACTGTTAGCCATCAACCTCACCCTGTTAATCATCACCCTCACCCTGTTAACCTTGACAACTAACCTCACACTGTTAACCATCACTCTCAGACCATTAACCTTCACATCTAACCTCACACTATTAACCATTGCCCTCACACTGTTAATGTTCACCTCACAATGATAACCATCACCCTCATATTCTTAAACATCGCCCTCACACTGTTAGCCATCAGCCTCAGACTGTTAACCATTGCCTTCACACTGTTAATCATCACCCTCACACTGCTAACGATCGCCCTCACACTCTTAAACTTCACAACTATTGTCAATCTGTTAACCATCACATCTACTCTTCCACTGTTAATCTTCAACCTCACAGTGTTAACCATCACCTTCACTCTGCTAGCCATCACATCTACCCTCAGACTGTTAGCCATCACCCTCACACTGTTAACCATCACCCTCAAACTGTTAACCATCGGCCTCACACTGTTAATTATGGCCCTCACGCTGTTAACCTTTACATCTATCCTCACATTGTTAACCATCACACTTATTCTCACACTGTTAATCTTCACCCTCACACTGTTAAACTTCATGCTCATACTGTCACCCATCACCCTCATGCTATTAATCATCACCCTCACACTGTTAGACATAACCTGCACACTGCCAAACTTCACATTCACACTGTTAACCATCACCCTCACACTGCTCGCCATCACATCTACCCTCGCACTGTTAACCATCACCCTCGCACGGTTAACCTCCACCCTCAAACTGTTAAACATCATATATAAACATTATATAAAAGACATAGATGACTATGTGGGAGGTAAGATTAGTAAGTTTGCGAATGACACAAAGATTGGCTAGGTGGTTAATAGTGAGGTTGAGTGTCTTGAGCTACAAGAAGCTATCGATGGGATGGTCAAATGGGCAGATAAGCGGCAGATGGTATTTAACCCTGAAAATTGTGAGGTGATACACTTTGGAAGGAGTAATTTGACAAGGAAATATTCAATGAATGGCATGACACTAGGAAGTTCTGAGGAACAAAGGGACCTTGGCGTGTGTGTCCATAGATCTCTGAAGGCAGAGGGGCATGTTAGTGGGGTGGTGACAAAGGCATATGGGACACTTGCCTTTATCAAGCAAGACATAGATTACAAAAGTAGGGAGGTCATGTTGGAGTTGTATAGAACCTTGGTGAGGCCACAGCTGGAGTACTGTGTGCAGTTCTGGTCGCCACATTATAGGAAGGATGTGATTGCACTGGAGGGGGTGCAGAGGAGATTCACCAGGATGTTGCCTGGGAGAAAACACTTAAGTTATGAAGAGAGGTTGGGTAGACTTGGGTTGTTTTCATTGGAGCAGAGAAGGCTGAGGGGCGACCTGATCGAGGTGTACAAGATTATGAGGGTCATGGACAGGGTGGATAGGGAGCAGCTGTTCCCATTAGTTGAAGGGTCAGTCATGAGGAGGCATAAGTTCAAGGTGAGGGGCAGGAGGTTTAGGGGGGATGTGAGGAAAAACTTTTTTACCCAGAGGGTGGTGACAGTCTGGAATGTGCTGCCTGGGAGGGTGGTGGAGGTGGGTTGCCTCACATCCTTTACAAAGTACCTGGATGAGCACTTGGCACATGATAACATTCAAGGCTATGGGCCAAGTGCTGGTAAATGGGATGAGGGAGATCAGGTGTTTCTCACGTGTCGGTGCAGACTAGATGGGCCAAAGGGCTTCTTCTGCACTGTGTGATTTTGTGATCATCCTTACACTGTTAACTCTGCCCTCACAATGTTAACTATGGCCCTCATGTTGTTAAGCTTCACATCTATCCTCACATTGTTAACCTTCACATCTACTCTCATACTGTTAATCTTCACCCTCACACTGTTAACAATCACTCTCACAATATTAACCTTTGCCCTCACACTGTTAACCATCGCCCTCACACTGTTAAACTTCACACTCACACTGTTAATCTTCACCCTTACATTGTCAATCTTGACCCTCACAACATTAACCTTCACCCTCACACTGTTAATCATCGCCCTCACATTATTAACCATTACCCTCACACTGTTAACCATCTCATCTTTCCTCACACTGTTAACCTTCACATCTACTCTGACACTGTTAATGTTCACATTCACACTGTTCACCTTCACATCTAACTACATACTGTTATCCAACACCCTCACAGTGTTAACCATCACCCTCACACTGTTAACCTTCACATCTACTCTGACACTGTTAATGTTCACACTCACACTGTTAACCTTCACATCTAACTACACACTGTTATCCAACACCCTCACAGTGTTAACCATCACCCTCACACTGTTAACCTTCACATCTATCCTCACACTGTTAACCTTCACATCTACTCTGACACTGTTAATGTTCACACTCACACTGTTAACATTCACATCTAACTACACACTGTTATCCAACACCCTCACAGTGTTAACCATCACCCTCACACTGTTAACCTTCACATCTATCCTCACACTGTTAACCATCACCCTCACACTGTTAACCTTCACATCTATCCTCACACTGTTACCCTTCACATCTAACCACACACTGTTAACCATCACCCTCAAGCTGTTAACAATAACCCTCACATTGTTAACCTTCACATCTACTCTCACACTATTAACCATCACAGCTACTCTCACACAGTTAACCATCACCCTCCCACTGTTAACCTTCACATCTACTCTGACACTGTTAATATTCACACTCACACTGTTAACCTTCACATCTAACTACACACTGTTATCCAACACCCTCACAGTGTTAAACATCACCCTCACACTGTTAACCTTCACATCTATCCTCACACTGTTAACCATCACAGCTACTCTCACAATGTTAATATTCACCCTCACACTATTCACCTTCACAACTAACCACACACTGTCAATCATCACACTCAGGCTGTTAACAATAACCCTCACATTGTTAACCTTCATATCTAACTGCACACTGCTAATCATCAACCTCGCACTGTCAACCATCACCATCACACTGTTAAGCTTTGCCCTCATAATGCTAAACATCGCACTGACACTGTTAATCTTCACCTTCAGACAGTTAAACATCACCGTCACACTGTTTACCATCACCCTCTCACAGTTTACTCTCACCCACACATTGTTAACCATCGCACTCACACTGTTAACTCTCACATCTACTCTCACACTATTAACCGTTGACCTAACACTGTTAACCTTCAGCCTCACAATGTTAACCTTCACCCTCACACTGTTAACCTTCACCGTCACACTGTTTACCATCACCCTCTCACAGTTTACTCTCACCCACACATTGTTAACCATCGCACTCACACTGTTAACTCTCACATCTACTCTCACACTATTAACCATTGCCCTAACACTGTTAACCTTCAGCCTCACAATGTTAATCATCACATTCACAGTGTTAACAATCACTCTCACAATGTTAATAATCACCCTCACACTGTTAACCAACACATGTAACCACACACAGTTAACTATCACCCTCACACTGTTACCATCACATCCACTTCCACACCGTTGACCATCACCCTCACACTGTAAATCGTCACATCTAACCTCAAACTGTTAACCATCACCCTCGCACTGTTAACCTTCACATCTATCCTCACACTGTTAAACATCACAACTAATCTCACACTGTTAACCTTCATATCTAACCACACTGTTAACCTTTAGCCTCACACCATTGACAATCACCCTCACTCTGTTAACCATCACGCTCACACTATTAATCTTCACACCTAGTCACACATTGTTAACCATCACCCTCACGTTGTTAACCATCTCCCTCACACTATTTAACTTCACATCTATCCTCACACTTTTAACCATCACATCTACTCTCACACTGCTAAGCTTCACCCTCACACTTTTAACCATTGCCCTCACACTGTTAACCTTCACTCTCACACTGCTAACCATCGTCCTCACACTGTTATCCTTAATCATCACACTGTTAACCATCACCCTCACACTTTTAAACACCACCTCTATCCTAATACTGTTAACGGTCATGATCACACTGTTAACCTTCACCCTAACACTATTAACCATCGCACTCTGTTAAGCATCACTCTCACACTGTTAACTGTCGCCCTCACCCTGTTAATCATCACCCTCACACTGTTAACCTTCGCCCTCACAACGTTAACCTTCACCCTCACACAGTTAACCAGCACCCATACACTGTTAACCATTGTCCTCACTCTGTTAACCATCACCCCCACTGTGTTAACCATCACCCACACACTGTCAACCTTCACATCTAACAACACAATGTTAACCATCCCTCTCACACTGTTAACCGTCAGCCTCACAATCTTAATCATCACACCTACCCTCACCCTCACGCTCCTGATGAACACACCTACCCTCACCCTCACACTCCTGATGAACACACCTACCCTCACCCTCATACTCCTGATGAACACACCTACCCTCACCCTCACACTCCTGATGAACACACCCAACCTCACCCTCACACTCCTGATGAACACACCCAACCTCACCCTCATACTCCTGATGAACACACCTACCCTCACCCTCATACTCCTGATGAACACACCAATCCTCACCCTCACACTCCTCATGAACATACCCACCCTCACCCTCACACTCCTGATGAACACACCCAACCTCACCCTCACACTCCTGATGAACACACCTACCCTCACCCTCACACTCCTGATGAACACACCTACCCTCACCCTCACACTCCTGATAGACACACCTACCCTCACCCTCACACTTCTGATGAACACACCTACCCTCACCCTCACACTCCTGATGGACACACCTACCCTCACCCTCACACTCCTGATGAACACACCTACCCTCACCCTCATACACCTGATGGGCACACCTACCCTCACCCTCACACTCCTGATGGACACACCTACCCTCACCCTCATACTCCTGATGGACACACCTACCCTCACCCTCATACTCCTGATGGACACACCTACCCTCACCCTCACACTCCTGATGAACACACCTACCCTCACCCTCATACTCCTGATGAACACACCCAACCTCACCCTCACACTCCTGATGAACACACCTACCCTCACCCTCATACTCCTGATGAACACACCTACCCTCACCCTCATACACCTGATGAACACACTCACCCTCACCCTCACACTCCTGATGAACACACCTACCCTCACCCTCATACTCCTGATGAACACACCTACCCTCACCTTCAACTCCTGTCAAAGGATTCTCTTGCCTCCGAGGCCTTTGCATGGCTGATCTGAAAATGCTGCGGGGAATGGGCTGAAGCCTGAAGGGGTTCCATAGGAACCTCAGTAACAGGTGTCGATTCAGCCGCTTGGACCTTATCATTCAATGAAATCAAGGACAAACTGCACCTTAACTCCATTTATCTACCTTAGCTCTACAGCCCTCGATATCTCGACCTTATACAAATCTATGGATCTCAGCCTTGAATGTTTCAATGGGTTCTCAGTATCCACAGTCCTTTGGGATAGAGTTCCAGGTTTCCACTACCCTTTGTGTGAAAAAATGCTTCCTGATATCCCCCCTGAAAGGCCGAGGTCTAATTTTAATATTACGTTCCTTTCTTCTTGATTCCACCACCAAAGACAAATGTTCTCCATTTCTACCCTATGAACATTTGAACATTTTAAATACTTCAAACATATCATCCCTCAAGGTCTATGCGACCTCTCATAATTTAACCCTTTTAGCTGCCCAAATCATTCAGGTGAATCTGGGCTGCACCCCCTCCAAGGGCCAATATATGAGGTGCAGCTTCGGAGAGGAGTTGAGGAAGACTGCTGACTCTCTGGCCCCCTCCCCTACACACCCCCAAACCCGTTGGTGCCTGAGCATGGCAGCCCAAGCAAGAAAGGCAAAGAAGGACTGACATTTCTATGGCGCATTTCATGAGCTTAGGACATCCCAAAGCCATTTACAGCCAGTTAAATATTTCTGAAGTGCATTTGTTCTTGCAACCTAAGAAATGTGGCAGCCAGTTTGCGCACAGCAAGCTCCTACAAGCTGCAATGTGATAATGACCAGATGATCATTAACGATTGCGAGATAAACATTGCCCTGGACACGGAAGCAAACTCCTCTGCCATTCTTTGAAATAGTGACCATGGGATCTTTTAAGCCTGCCTAAGGGATGGGGCCTTAGCTTTATGTCTCACCTGAAACACAGCACTGTTAGCAGTGCAGCACTGCCTCAGTATTACACTTGAGTGTCAGTCTAGATTATGTGCTGAAGATTGGAAGCCTAGCAGGGATAGTGTTGTAAAACGGCTATGTGATATGGCAATGATCAGCATTAGAATGACATTTATATGTCCAAAATGAAAATGCATCCCATTCCTATATAGGGTTCCAAATTGCCTTCTTGTAAAACTGGCATCGTTATAATTCTTATAAATGTTGAGAGGAGCAAGGAATCTGTTCAATAAACCTGACAATAAACAATTACCAAGGTTTGATTCTCTACATTGAAACACAGTAATGAATCTTCCGACTATTGGGTCAGTTAAACAGTTCCATTTTAAGGGGGCACTTAGATGTTTCCACACGTCGGGGGAAATAAAAGTAAGATGGTCACTTATGAATGCAATAGGAAATTCAGAGGAGTATCTTTACTCAGAAGGTGTTGAGACTGTGCATTACCACATGGCTCACACCAATGATATATCAGATGCATTTAAGGGGAAACTGACGAATTGGATGAGGGAGAAAGGTATGGAAGGATAAAGTGATAGGGTCAGATGAAAGGATGGAAGGAAGCTCAAATGAAGCATAAACCTCAGTTGGGCCAAATGGCCTGTTTCTGTGCTGTTATTTCTATGTAATGTCATTCTTTAGAAACAGAACTATTTACAGCACAGAAGGAGGCCATTCAGACTATCATGTCCATGTTGACTGAAAAAGAATTATCCAGTTTATTCCCACTTACCAGCTCTTGGTCCATAGTGATGGCATCTCTGGTGCATATCCAAGTGTTTATTTTAATGTGATGAGAGTTTCTGTCTCTACTACCTTCCTCAGGCAGTGAGTTCAAGGCCCCGGCCACACTTATGGTGAAAAAGGTTACTCCTCAACTCCCCTCTAATCCCTCTAGCAATTACTTCAACCCTATGGTTCCTGGTTATTGACCTCTTTGCTGAAAGAACTTCCACTCTATCTAAGCCTCTCATAATTTGCACCTCAATTAAATCTCCCCTTAGTCTCCCCTGCTCCAGAGAAAACAACACCAGCCAATCCAACCTTTCCTCATAGATAAAATGAACTACAATAGTTCAAGAAGGCAGCTCACCACCCACCTTCTCAAATGCAATTAGGGGTGGACAATAAATGCTGGCCCAGCCAGTGACTCCCACATTCCATGGATGAATTTAAAAAACTTCCCCAGTTCTGGCAAAATCTTCGCAAAACTTCTCTGTACCCTCTCTAGTGCAATCACATCCTTTCTATAATGCGATTACCAGAAATCTATACTGTGGCCTAATTAGAGATTTATACAGTTCTAGAACAGCCCCTCTGCTCCTATATTCTTGTTACCAGGTCAAAAACCTCAATCAAGTTAGTCAGACACAAATCTTCCCTTAACAAATCCATGCTGACTGTCCTTGAATAATCTGTGGCTCTTTAAATGATGATCTATATTGTCACCTGCTGCAAAGGAGCCTGACTAATTCTGCCTCCTACTGACCTTTTCTTGGCTTCTCTCTGCTGAATTGTTGATTAAAGGAGAGCTAATAGTGTTGAATCAAAGCAAAGGCATTGTCTTGGAGTCAATTGGACTGTTCAGTCCTTCTGTTTAGTGCAAATATACCAATCATACAGTGAGAATTGGTGGAACAGTAATGTGGGTTCTTTATTTGAAGATTAGACTATATACAAACAATGGCAACTGAGAGGCTAAGCAATCAGAAGTGGGAATGTTCGCTGATGATTGCACAATGTTCAGCACCATTCATGACTCCTCAGATACTGAAGCAGTCCATTTCCAAATGCAGCAAGACCTGGACAGTATCCAGGCATGGGCTGACAAGTGGTAAGTAACATTCACACCACACAAGTACCAGGCAATAACCATCTCCATCAGGAGAGAATCTAACCAACACCCCCTGACATTCAGTGGCATTACCATCACTATCAACATCCTGGGGGTTACCATTGACCAGAAACTGAACTGAACTAGCCATATAAATCAAGAACAAAAACAAAAATACCTAGAAAAACTCAGCAGGTCTGACAGCATCTACGGAGAGGAACACAGTTAACGTTTCGAGTCTGTATGACTCTTCAACAGAGCTAAGGAAAAATAGAAAAGAAGTGAAATATAAGCTGGTTTAAGTGGGGGGGGCAGTGGGACAGGTAGAGCTGGATAGAGGGCCAGTGATAGGTGGAGATAACAAAAAGATGTCATAGACAAAAGGACAAAGAGGTGTTGAAGCTGGTGATATTATCTAAGGAATGTGATAATAAAGGCACAGATAGCCCTAGTGGGGGTGGGGTGGGGGGAAGGGATCGAAATAGGCTAAAAGGTAGAGATAAAACAATGGATGGAAATACATTTAAAAATAATGGAAATAGGTGGGAAAAGAAAAATCTATATAAATTTTTCGAAAAAAGGGGGATCGAAAAGGGGGTGGGGATGGAGGAGAGAGTTCATGATCTAGAATTGTTGAACATAATATTCAGTCCGAAAGGCTGTAAAGTGCCTAGTCGGAAGATGAGGTGCTGTTCCTCCAGTTTGCGTTGAGCTTCACTGGAACAATCCATATAAATACTGTGGTTACAAGAGCAGGTCAGAGGCTAAGAATCCTGCAGTGAGAAACTCACCTCCTGACTCCCCAAAGCCTGTCCACCATCTACAAGGCACAAGTCAGGAGTGTGATAGAATACTCCCCACTTGCCTGGATGAGTGCTGCTCCCACAATACTCGAGAAGCTTGACACCATCCAGGACAAAGCAGCCCACTTGATTGGCATCACATCCACCACCTTAAACATTCAGTCCCTCCACCACCAATTCCCAGTAGCAGCAGTGTGTACCATCTACAAGATGCCCTGCAGGAATTCACCAAGGCTCCTTCCAAACCCACAACCACTACCATCTAGAAGGACAAGGGCAGCAGATAGATGGGAACACCACCACCTGGAAGTTCCCCTGCAAGCCACTCACCATCATGACTTGGAAATATATCGCTGTTCCTTCACTGTCACTGGGTCAAAATCCTAGAACTCCCTTCCCGACAGCCTTCTGGGGTACCTACATCACATGGACTGCAGCGGTTCAAGAAAGCGGCTCACCACCACCTCCTCAAGGGCAACTAGGGATGGGCAAATGCTGGCCCAGCCAGTGAAGCCCACATCCTGTAAATAAATAAAAATAGTCAAAAGAAACACATCTGACCTGCAGCACTGCTGCTCTGTTCTGTCTGCAGAGTACAGATGGTGGCTAGTGATGGTCAGCAGTTAAGGATACACCCTCTTAAAGGTACATCACAACATGGACAATGACTGCACAGAAGCACTGCAAAAACTACAGACAGGGAATTGTCAGGCATGAGACTGTGATCGAAAGAAACTGAAATTGAAACACAAGCGTGCAGGACATTGACATTAGGTGACATTTTTTGAAACCAAAATGAGTGATTCTCAATGCAGTTAAAGGAGATTTTAACAAGCTAGGTAAAGGAGAGGCAAATGCTACGAGATTCAACAGAATGTCTCTATTGATTGGTAAGGAATGCAAAGAAGTGCGATTGAACAGGACTGTTTGTTCAGTAGCTTTATTACAGATTCAGGCCTGACAAACGCTGACACAGGATAAATATAATTAGCTCATCGTATTAATACTCCCAAGAAATTTCATATGATTGACATGTGAAGTCTCCGAAGAGTTCCCTGAACCCAGGCTCAGAAGGATGGGAATAAAAGCTTGGTATTGAAGATCATGGACATAAAGCACTACTGAGGCTTTGAATATTTATATTCTAATTTTCTTGGTAATATGTAAATGCTCATTGCTTAGTGACCTTCACATTTGGATTTCTTTTTCATAGTTTTATTTCTTTCATCTCAATATCTAATACAAATAATCTCTGGAAATGTCGGAGCCAAAATTCCCATTCTGCCCCAGGAAACATTTTCATCCATTGGTGCCTGGAATTTGGAGTGGAATTATCGGCTGAGAATTCCGCTCTTTAAGTTGTTCTGGAAAATTCTGGGAGTGATTGGGATTGGGAGAAAGGTGAGGAAGAGTCTTTCAGGAAGGAAGGGAGGGAGAGAGGGAGATTTGCATTTATAGTGAAACTTGCACAACCTCAGGAGCTCCCAAAGTGCTTTACAGCCACTGTAATTCTTTTTGAAGTGCAGTCCTGTGGGAAACTCGGCTGCCAATTTACGCTTAGCAAGCTCCCAGAAATAGAAAAGATAATGACCAGGATGAGGGATAAGTATTGGTCGGGACACCAGGTGAACCTTCCTGCTCTTCTTTAAAATAGCGGTCTTGGGAGCCTTGATTTTGTGTCCCACTAAAGGATAGTGCCTCTGACAGTACAGCCCTTCCTCAGTACTGCCACTGGGAGCAGCTTTCAGGACTTTTGTTCTCAAATCTCTGCAGTAAGACTTGAAACCACAACTTCTGACTCCATAGTGAGAGTTGCATCCATTGGGCCAATCTTCAGCCCAGGTAGAACATTGAAGTGACCCTCAAGCACAGACCACTCAAGTTATACCAGTGTATTAGAGCAGGCACTGAGCTCCTACAAGGCATATACAGCCTGACCCAACTGTTTCCTCTAATTGAAACAGGGTCTTTGTCTCCTGGCTTTGCCAGTCTTAAGGTCTCCTGTAGCACACTTTCCTGGTAGAGTGGCCTATTAAGAATCTCAGCCCTGTGGTCTTTTTAATTGCTCAATTTTCACCCTTCCACTCCTAATGGTTTGACCCACTATTTCAACATGTTCCAATGATCACAGGAATTCTATATGCACTTTACCCAACTCTTCATAATCCATGTACCAGCAAAAACTGAGTGTCAGTTTGACCCTTCAGCCAAGCCCAAGTCTATCTCATGTTTGCACAGGTGAAATTGGCAAGCAGGATCATCATGGGAACCAAGCCTGATTTTAGTCCAGGAGCACTGAGCCCAGTTGGCAGATTTCTACCCACCATGAGTCATAGACTCTACACAGCCTAAGGATGGAGCCATAGCGTATTGAAAATTGCATTGCGCATTTTGTCCACTTGAGACTATCATACACACATGTACTAACAGAGAGAGTCTGCTAGGAAAAGATAGTAAAGGGTCTATGTTTAACAGCTTGTGTAGTTATAATTCTAAATGTCTCAGGGTGAATATATAACTGTGTCTCAAGAACTTCACCACAACTTTTACTAGACTGTAGATTTGTAAGTGAGGTGAGATTAAATTTCCTTAATATCAAGACTGCATTTGACCAAATACGGCATCAAGGAGCCCTAGCAAAACTGGAGTCAGTGGGAATCAGGGGGAAAGCTCTCTGCTGGTTGGAGTCATACCCAGCACAACGGAAGATGGTTGTGGTTGTTGGAGGTCGGTCATCTCAGCCCCAGGATATCACTGCAATTAGACCATATACTCAGGGTAGTGTCCTAGGCCCAACCATCTTCAACTGCATCAGATGGGTTAAATGAACATATCCCCTTAAACAGCATCCAAACAACCCATAAAAGGCAGGGTCATCCAAATACCCCATAAAGTGCAATATTGTTACCTATAAGGAATGGTTCTCCATGACAAACTCTCAAAGCAGGATCTGAACTCTAATTTTCTTAATAATTTGCCTCGGGCTACTAGTCTAATACCTTAACCACTATGCAACCACATTCTCCAAAAGGACCATACAATATTAGCCACTATCTACAGCACACAGTCCAATATGAACCTATGCCTCCATCAGCACTAGGTGGTCTCCTCAGCCTTATTTTTTTCTACACAAAGAGATCTTGGGCTCAGGTGAAGACTGAGACACTAGGTCTGAAGAAGAGTCATACTGACTCAAAACGTCAACTCCGTTTCTGATGCTGCTAGACCTGCTGAGTGTTTTCCAGCATTTTCAGTTTTTATCACCGAGGCACCAGCCCCTGATTCAGTGAGATGCAGATTAATGACAAATGGATGAGTGAGAACCATTTTGTAGCAAGTTTTATTTTTAACGCCCTTTTTTTTCAGAGCTGGTGCCTGCTGTGCTCTGTGTAAATGTGAATTAAGTCATGATGGGGAGCAAAACACAGGGAAGGCAAGACAAGCTGATCAGTATCGAACAGCTGCACCTCTTCAGGAATGAGCAGATTTAGCAGATGGCAGATTATCCAGAGTTACCCTCAACAGTAAAGAGAATTTCATGGCTGATCCAGCCAACTAGATTCACCTCCAACTGTGCGCACGAGCAGTGCAAAACTAAATCAAGAACTGTCAAAGGTAAAATACTTTGGGATAAGAGGCTAAGTCTGAGAAAGGAAGAAAGAGAAAAGAGAGGGAGGGAAGGAAAGAATGAAAGTGAGATAGGAAAAAGTTGCATTTCTATAGCGCCTTTCACGATCCCAGGGCACCCCAACATGTTTTGCACTCAATGAATCCAATTTATTGGATTTATTGAAGAAGCCATGCTCCATAAATTTTGTGAGAGTAAGATTCCAGCTGTTTTCATCTCCATTCAAAATGACCACTTAAACGATCTTACTCTGACCTCGCGGGTTTGGAACTAAGAGCGAGGAGTAACTTTCGTGCAGTCCTAGTGCTGAGTTTCACATATTTGAGGTGGAATTTGAGAAAATTAAGATGAGCTTGAATTCCCAACGTGAGCCTCTGATGGGCAAAGCTCCACATCAGGAGAGCAGGTATCTAAAATTACCCCGATATATTGAACACCCCACGTCCCTCATCGAAGGACGTGGTTTAAAAGCTAGTCCACTGTAGGTCCATAGGCCTGAGTTACTCACCTCACAAAGGCCCCACCGCGGCTCTGGGCTTTTAACTGTCCTAATTGCACAGGATATTATCATTCAAATAACGGTCAACGATTTATATTGCAGATTAAAGGGATAATTTCTTGACTGGCCACTCAGGTCGAGGCTCACAGGACAAGTTGGTTGGAAAATTGAAAGCCCGCAAGGCCTCGATTTTCCACCCATTTAAATAAATGGGTTAACAACTAGGCCCTCGATGGGTAATTGGCCCTCTATTGTTGTAAGTTTTGGACAGATTTTGGCAGATTTAGGCAAGCTGGACATTGGAATTCAAGTTAAAGTCATTCTGGCTATGCCTGTTTGTCCTTAGTCTAATTGGATTAATCAGATGTGTGCACCCTAGCGATAATAACGAACGCCTTGCACCCTCCGGCACTGCTGGCCCACTAAATGGTTGTTCATTGCTGTCACTTCTGCTTGGAAGCTGAAAGGAAGACAGACCCTGCATATCTGTAATGCTTTTCACATCCTCATAATGGTCCAACTGTTTCACAGCCAATGAGGTGTTGCTGTAATGCTGGTAACTGTGGAGAACCTTTTGCGCACATCAAGCCCCCACAACTTGCAATAAGATAAAGGAATTTTTTTTTTAAGCGGTAACGTTTGCAGGATTGATAGGAGAACTCCCTTGCTATTTTTCAAAATAGTGACGTGGGATCTTCCACATCCACCGGAGAGGGCAGACAGGACCCTGATTTCACATCTCACCTGAAAGACAGTACTGCGCTCCCTCACTACTGCACTGGAGCACTGGCCTAGATTTAAGTGTTTGCATTTGTAGTGGGTCTTGAACCCAACATTTGGACTCAGAGGCAAGTGCACCGCCACTCAGCCAAGGTTGATACTTGTTTTCGAAAAGACTGCAACCCAAATTAAATAAATGGGGTAAGTCACTCGTTAATATCACATGCGAAGAGCATTTCATACAGAAATGTAAATGCATTTTCCAATCATATTGTACAGCGCGGTTTCAATGTCCTATGGATAGCCTGGTGGTGAGTTTAATGTATCGCAGCACAGCCTGTGAGGAAATTGTTGGCTGCAATGTTTTGGACCATCTGAGCTGGCATTAGTGTGCTCGACAACATGGAGGGTGGAGCATTCAAACTTAACTGGACTGTGAGACAGACCACCATTAGGCAATCAGGGTGTGTAAGAGCCAATTCACAAGCACAGATTTTACACCCCTCACTGCTTCTGCCATTTATAATGGTTCTCAAGGCCCGCTGGTGAGTGGGTTAATGATCAAAGGTCACCGATTTAAAACATTGGCAAAAGATCTAGAGGAGAGACGAGGAGAAATCGTTTCACTCAGAGAGCTGTCAGGATCTAGAACACTCGGCCTGACTATGTAGTGCCAGTTTATTCCATAATAAATTTGAAGGAGGAATTGACCAGGTACCTACAGGATTACGGACAAAATGAGGAGATGTGGGACTGAGAACCACTGAGAGCTAGCACAGGTACCATAGGCTGAGTGGCCTGCTTCTGTGCTGTAAGGTTCTATTAACCTATGAATCTACAAAGCGCAAGGATGGAAGTGGGTAAATGAGGTACAGATCAGCCATATCTAACTGACTGGGGTACAGGCCGTTAGAGTTGGATGGCCTTCTTCTGTTCCTATGTTCTCTTTTTGACTCTCTATCCACCACCCTGGCATAGCACTTAAGCACCATTTTAGGGACGTAAGTTGCTGCTTTTAATATGGACATAAGTTTGGGGTGAAAATGCTACGTTGGCCAGGACTGCCTGCTTTCACCCCTTCATTCCTGCCCTTCCATCCTTAATGCAAAATTGTGGACTGGGGGCAGGAAGTTTTTGTGACAAGCATTTGTGGCTCGTACCAAGGAATGAAGGGGACAGAACATTCCCCTTAGGCTCCTGACTGCAATAGGTGTTCCCTTCCTCCAGCTTTATCCACAGTTTCAAGTGGGATTTAGCTCAGTAACTGATATCAATCAAAATCACCTCTATATATTAATACTCTGTAAGTAGTTCAATTATTTGTAGGAAATCAGATAACCCCATTAACCTTAGACAATATTGTAGATTGCACAGTAGGATTCTACACTCCAAAGCTTAGAGTGGAAGCCTAATTCTAATGCACCTTGAAATTAATACTTTCCTTCTATCTGCTGACCACAATCTCTAGCTTGAACCAAGAGCCCTGTATCTTGGGAGTTCAATGGAACACTGCTGCAAGCCAGACAGACTGGGAAGGTGCAAATTCTGATACCTAACCTGTGTAGAGTTAGCTGATGCCAGATAAGCTGGTCATAGGCACACTACAATTAGCCTAACTTAGTCACACAGAAGTACACAGAGTGCGGTGGTGTGTTACAGTTCAATCAGGAAGTCCGAGTTGCTGCAGCAACATGCCCCTTTACATGGACGTTGTAGTCTGGAGCTGTGGATGGCGAATACTAGAGCCTCCAACTTTCTTTCCATAACATGGCCGACCAGGAATCGCTCTCACTCTTTCCGCCTGCCATTGCAGTGTGTTGGAAGGATTTGCAAGTTGATGCTTAACCAATTCGGCTGCATTAAGGACACAACTGCCTCGGCCATCAAGTCCTGGGATGGGACTCGAACCAGGGGCTTCCGGCTCAGAGGCAGAGACGTTACCCGCTGCACTGCAAGATATAGAGCACGTAACCCAGAAACCGGCCATTTGGTCCATCTGGTCTTTGCTGGCATTTATGATCCACACAAGCTGCTTAATTCCCAACGTAATTTGTCTCACCCTATCAACATGTCCTTCTATTCCCTCCTTCTTCATGTGTTTATCAAACTTACCCATTAAATACATCTGTGCCATTCACTTCAACCATTCCAGGTGGTGGCGAGTCCCACGTTGTAGTTAGCGGCCTGAATTTTTTGGTCATCGGCTGCCTGCAATCGGTCAGGAAACAGACCCCCGATTGGCCCCTGACTGCGACTTCACACTGGCTGGCCAACTAACAGCCGGCCAGTGCAAAACACGTGCTGAAGAGTCAGCGCCACGGGGGTCGGGCGGGAAGAGGGTGGGTGACAAAGTCACCATGAGAGCGGGTGAGCGCTCTTAGAGAGCTCCACGAAGTTGAAGGCAGACAGCTGCCTCGGGGAGCTGCAGACCCCTAAATAGTGAAATAGCGCCGTGAAAAGCGGCAAAAAAAAAATCTATGCATCACAATCAAGCACCCGAAAGCGTACACCATAAAAAACGCAGTGCCCAGATATTTATTTTTATTTCATTTCCTAACGGAAATTTCATCCCGGCCCTTGGATGAGGTTTGATGCAAAAATGTAAAGGCCGCCTGGCTGATTCGCCAACTGTAAGGTTAGACGGGCCACGAGCAATTGCAGACAATTGTGCCGTCAATGGGCTTAATTGCCCGCTTAATTGTCGGCGGGCGCGCTTCCGACTTTTGCACCCACCCACCGAGCGAAATGTTGCGCGAGTGTGCAATTTTACGTGCCCGCCTATGGGAAGTAAAATTCTGCCCAGTCAGGCTTCCAGCATCCGCAGTGTTCTGCTTTTGCCCCAGTCCACTGGGGCACAAGGATTCCTGCCTCCATTATAGATGAATTTGCAGATCTGGTTTTCCGCTTTGCATAATGGGACCGCTTATTGGAAATTTGGGTTGGCAGTGGGAGCGTGGAAGGGGGCCGGGGCGTAGTTGGTGGGGAGGTGGGTGTCGTTCAAACATTGACCTCCTTGTGCAAGTTTAAGATACGTGCTCCAGGTGCAGAAACTCTACAAATAAGAGCCCAATTTCAAAAAGTCTAAATATTCCAATCAGCATTGCGGAAACGTTAGGTTTATAGTGTTGCAGTACCTTAGTGGTTCCGGTACTGGACCCAGTTATACGGTGGGTATATTTTCTCTCCTCCTTCCACACACCACATCCTCTGGCTAAGGAAAGGCAGTAGATTAACAATGGATGGGGAATAGTCCAAAAACTAAACCTGCACCTATAGGACACGCCATGCCAAGTACTATACAACAACGTCATATTAAGAACTTGCCATCAATGCTTTTAAAATTTCACTCAAACAAGCCACTAAAATGGCTGCCACAAATCTATGTGACCTTTGCCATTTGAGCTACTGTCACTACCAATTCTCAGGTGAATACCTAATTAAATATGGGCATTCACAGCTGTCCAGGGAATTCACACATCCAGATTAAACTCCATCTGCCATTTCTCTGCCCAAGTTTCCAACCGATCTATATCCCGTTGTATCCTTTGACAATCCTCTTCACTATCTGCAACTCCTCCAACCTTAGTGTCGTCTGCAAACTTACTAATTAGCCCAGTTACATTTTCCTCCAAATCAATTATGTATACTGCAAACAGCAAAGGTCCCAGCACTGATCCCTGCGGAACTCCACTTGTCACAGCTGTCCATTCAGAAAAGCACCCTTCCACTGCTACTCTCTGTCTTCTATGACCAAGCCAATTCTGTATCCATCCTGCCAGCTCACTCTGATCCCATGAGACTTTACCTTCTGTACCAGTCTGCCATGAGGGACCTTGTCAAAGGCCTTACTGAAATCCATGTATATAACATCCACTGCCCTTCCATCATCGATCATCTTTAGGGCAACATTAGGACAATTGGCACACACTAGCATTCCCTGGAGGATAGAAAATGACCTGATCTAAGTGTTGAAGATGTTTGAGGGATTGGATAAAGTAGGTGGAGAGAAAATAATTACTCTGGGACTCCAACAGAGGGGCAAAATCTTAAGAGGCCATTCGGGAGTGATGTTAGGAACTTTTTCATGAGTAGTGGAAACCTGAAACACTCCTCTCCCCCATCGCCCTCAAAAGCTGAGGCTGGGGAGGGAAGGGAGTTAGTTTTTCACTAACTAGTTAAGGGTTGTGAATCTTCAGAATTCTCCATTCCAGTGCACTGTGAATGCTCAGTCATTAAGTATTGTCAATAAGCTTTTGGATTCTTGAGGGAATCAAGAGATATAGCAATTGGGCAGTAAAGTGGATGTAAATTAAAAGAAGAGCCATATCATATTGAATGGCACATTTGTGACTCTGCGCTGGTGGAGGGTGTGGGTAAGCGCTGTGACAAGTCTTCCAGGCTGCTTATGTTCATCTCTTCAATGGAGGAGGAGACCTCATGGCTGGAGATAAGGATGTGGATGGAGCTGAGGGACTGGCTGGCTGAGGTTGTCGGTCGTTTGGCAAAGCTCCCTGTGAACCAAAGTAGAGATAGTTAGTGCATGGCAGCAGAGTCAAAAGCAGGAGAGAGAGAGAGTACTCACATTTGCATTGAGAGAGGGATGATGGGGTGCGGGATCCTCACAAGGGTGTTCACCACCCACATCACCATCACCATAGACATGGTCCATATCCTCACCAGTCAGTGTGATGGCACACTCATGCTCCTCAAAGTGACTGAGGGGCTAATATGGGCCACTCCACCTCTGGTCTGGGACCTCTCCCTGCTGATGTGAGCCAGCTTCTCCTGCTTGAAAAGAGATGGAGAGAATGTGAACAGGACGCAAGGCACTGCATGGAATGTTTGTGTGGTGAGCTGAGTCACGGATCTGGTGAGGACACGAGCTTGAGAGGATATGGGCCTGATGGAGATGTGAGGGTGTGTGTGAAAGTTAGTGGCATTGTCCTTTGAGGTGTGAGATCCTTGTGGATGTGTGAAAGGTTTGTGAGTGTGTGAGTTGAGAGTGATGAGAAGAGTGAGTTACCCTAGCGGAACAGAGGAGACCATTCATCCTCTTGCAGCACTGGGTGGCTGTCCATTTTTGCAGGGCATTGGCGCTGACCACCACTGCCACTGCCTCCCAAGCCAGATTGGTAATGCTGATACCCCTTCTGCAGCCAGAGTGGGGGTAGAGGACATGACAGCAGGCCTCCATGGCTTCCAAAAGGCACTCAAGGGACACATCACTGAACTGGGGGGCTGTAGTCTTTTTGACTTTCAGAGCCAGTCTGTCTTCTGCGCAGCAGTCATGGTCTGGAAGCATTGGGAGGTGCGCACGCGGCTGCACTTTGAATGTGGCCCCCGGCGTGATGAAGGGGCGAGGCAATTGAGTGGTGGGCGAATGGGAGTCCATCCGCCATCGAAACGGTGTTTCCCGGGATGCATAATTAATGCAGCCACCTTGGGACGATATGGTGTGAGAAGCTGCCATTGCAGCCGGCGGGTAAAACATAATTTACCCCGCCCGCTACCACACTTAGTGCAAATCCAGGATGATTTTGCCCTTGCTGTTCACCTACTGAATACTACAAAGACTTCTTTAAGAGACACCATTCTGTAACCAACACCCTCCCAACAAAACCACTATTGTTACATTTATTATCAATCTTTTACAAACAATAGCAAATTGCTGATGTTTCTAATAAGCTTCAGTTATCGATCACAGACACTTCCTTAAGAGTCCATCATGTTTTTGTCAGGAGCGTCTGTTCAGAGATGCAGCATACATTTTGGAATCATTCAAACCAACTCATTTAGTTAGGCACCTTTAAAATTTTTCATTTCTGTGTTATCAAAGATAAAATCCTATCTTTATAACATATCAGTGAATGAACCAGTAAAACAATTATTAGTAAATTAATTCATGATAATCTCATTCAACATTTAAAAAAAACACAACTCACGTGAGATTCCCTTCACACTGGTTACCAGAAAACACATTCCCCAGCTCTGCTTTATTTGTATGCACTTAGTTACATCTGACATGTCGTCTTACATTTTGTGTGACAATCGCAAAGCACTTTCCACATATTATTTGTAGATACGTTTTTAAAAAGAAATATCTACTCTCTTGCAATATGTCATTCATGAATAATAGTGAATTAGCTGAGGGAGAGGTTCAAACAATTGACTCTTTGCAAGGTCAGTCATTGAGAAGCAGTAATACAACAGAATGTGGAACTTTTATAGCCTAAGTAGCACAGAATGACTGTAGAAAAAGTGGCATTTAAATGGATGTAGACATACCTTGAGTACCATATTAGATTGGTCGCTGTTATAAACCAACACAACCCGAACCTTTAAACATCTTTCCTCACACCATCACCATCACCTCCATTCCTTCCATTCATCCCCCCCGACCCCCACCACCAACCACCACCCCCCCCCCCCCACCCCCACCCTTGCCTAGGAAAGAAACAGTGGGTCAACAGTGAATGGGAAATAAACCAGCAACTAAAGAAAAACGTGCATCTTGTTCCAAAGTGCTTAACAGCCAGTGAAATATTTTTTGAAGTATAGTGACTATTGTGATGTAGAAAACACAACAGTTAATTTTTGCAAAAGATCCTGTAATTAGCATTGTGATAATGGTCCAAAAGCCTGGTACTTAGTGATGTTCATTAAGGGATAAATATTGACCAGGACACTGGGGAGAACTTGCCTGCTCTTCTTTGAAGTAATGCCTTAAGAGCTTTTACATTCTCCTAAGAGAGCAGACGGTGCCACGATTTAATGTCTTCCCCAAAAGACAGCACCTCGGACAGTGCAGCGTTCCCTCAGTACCATACTAGGAGTGTTAACCTGGATGTTGTGCTCAACTCTCTGGGAAAACCATACCCAAAAAAAAGCCTCTCGGTGATGGTACAGTAGGTCTTCATGGAATAAAAGCAGAGGTGATGGAGAATTGCATTTTCTGAATCCCTCTGTGCCAAGCTCTGTGAGGGGAATTGCCTGATGTCAACATAAAGGGAGATTGCCTGATTGTACAGATAATGCTCTCTGCTAAAGGACAGCAATCTCCGCCTCAGTCATTCAGTCAGATGCATCTTCCCCAGAGAACAAGTCAACAAATAGATTACTATCACATTTCCCATAGAAATATCTTCCCATGCACCACCCACCCACCCACCCCATCTCCGCCATGCCTGCCCTATGTGTCAGCAATAGTAAATGGGTGGTAATAGTGTCAGAGGAAATATGGTTAACAGTCAAAAAATAAGCTCCAACAACACTCAACAATCTTGACAACATCTAGGGTAGCTATTTAAAGGGACACAGTCTTCCTAGAGTGATGTATTCATTTCTGAGCTCTGTTTAATTATAAGGAGATTGGGAATCGTGGGTGGGTAAGGAGTTAGTTTCAGCACCTCTAGTGGCGCATTATGGTTAACATTGGTCACTGGGAGTTTGCTTGGTTGCAGTACAAGTCAGGGAGGGTTTTACCAAGGATTTCATTCCAAAAACTGGTCATGGGTTTTCCCTCCTCCTGGAAGTAATGTTACACATGTTTGGAGATAGCTTTAGGGCTTTTCCTTTAATTCTTTTAACAAGACTTGGGCGATGCTGTCTAGGCCAGCATTTTTATTGCCCATCAATAATTGCCCTTGAGAAAGTGGTGGTGAGCTGCCCCCTTGAACCACTGCAGTCCATGTGGTGTAGGGACACCCACAGTGCTGTGGGTAAGTTCCAGGATTTTGACCCAGCGACAGTGAAGGAACGGCGACATATTTTCAAATCAGGATGGTGAGTGGCTTGGAGGGGAGCTTCCAGGTGGTGGTGTTCCCATCTATCTGCTGCCCTTATCCTTCTAGATGGTAACGGTTGTGGGTTTGGAAGGTACTACCTAAGAAGCCTTGATGAGTTCCTGCAGCGCATCTTGTAGATGGTACACACTGCTGCTACTGTGCATCGCTGGTGGAGGGAGTGAATATTGAAGATGGTGGATGGGGTGTCAGCCAAGCGGGCTGCTTTATCCTGTTTCTCCAAATGTATGAATACCTAGAAGTTACATCATGCCCAACCAATTCATGTTGGCATTTACCCTCCACACAGGCAACTTGTCCTAATCACATTCAACCACCTTGTTTCCACTCCCTTCAACCTCCTTTACTTCCTTTATCTGTCCAACTAACTCTTGGCTGTTGACATGGGTTCTGCCTCAGTCACTAACACTGGAGGTAAACTCCACAAACTTACTTACTACTTTCTCTTGCTCTTTGTTCTAAATCTCTCATATTGAATCATGTGCCTATGATTTGGATGACAATTCTAGTTGGAAGTATTCCTGGAGGTTTCACCGTGTGACCTTCTGCTGCAACTCATCCCCCCCCCACACATTCCCACCTGGTACCACTGCCTGTCCACAACCAGCGATAGAGGATGGCTACTTAGTGGCTATGTTGGCAGACCACTAACCCTGGATTAATAATCTGGAGTCATGAACTCACATCCCACTACAGGAGTTAGGGAATTTAAAAGCTAGTATTGCCAATGTTGCTCATGAGAGTACCAGATTGTCACAGAAGCTCATCTGGTTCACCTGTATCCTTTAAAGAAGGAAATTTGCCATCCTTGCCCAGCCTGGCCTATATGTGACTCCAGACCCAGAGCAATGTGGTTGACTTTCAACAGCCCTCTGAAATGGTCTAGCAAGCCGGTCAGTGAAGGGCAATGAATACTGACCTTGCCAGCAATGGCCATGTCCCATAAATGAATATTTTTTTCTAAAAAGGAGAAAGGCTTTTTTGTCACCTGAATGGATAAATCTTGACTATTAATGTAACAGCCTTTCCCCCCATCCCATCGCCAATAGTCTTCTAACTAATAAATTAATGTGTGAAAGGAAAATTAAAAAAACACAATTGTATTCATTGCTGCCTTTGATTTTTTTCCCCCTGGGTTGCTCACTCATTAATGGAGATTACTCTTCAATTTCTGGAGACTCCGGGATAATCCTGCAAGGTTGGCAGCCTCAATCTATGGCCCCTCGTTCCAAACCCTAATAAACCATATCACAAAAGCGGAGGTTGGGATGACCCTACGCTAAACAAGGCCTCGACGACTAAGTGTGAAGGACTAACAGCTTTCTGCAAAATACCCTGAAGCATTGAGACAAACTCATCCAGGGCAGAGGCAATGGAGGTAGGTGAAGGTTAGAAAGAGAAGAATTGACCCTGACCTCTGCCCTTTATAACTCTCCAGTAACCCCTCACTGGAAGTCAGACAGGAACAGCCACTCATTATTGAGACGCAGACACAGATACTAGCCCTTGGGCATGTTTGGGAATTTCGTTCACCAATAGAACCACACCCCACTGGGACAGTCAGTGTCACCGGGTGAAGAGAGTAAGAGTGAAAAGAATGTCTCCACCACTGGCAGCCGCACCTTCAGCTGCCAAGGCCTTAAGCCCTGGTATTCCCCCCATACCCTTTCCAACTGCCGCTTTGCTTTCCTACTTTAATACCCTAACTTGCTCCTTAAAACCTACTTTTCTGACAGAAGCTTTTAGTCACCTGTTCTAATATACCTTCATGTGGCTCGGTGTCAGATTTTCCCTAGTAGCGCTTTTGTGAAGTGCCTTGGAACATTTTGCTATGTTAAAGCCATTACACAAATGCAAATTGTTGTTGTCGTCGGAGTCAAATATTTAGGGGATTAGGGAAGCAAAGGTCTTGAATTTTAGCAGAACTGTGACCCTAAACAATTTACATTGAAAAACAGGATTGCATGCCCTTTAGAATCAGAATTGGCCCATTGTACCTGTGGGGGCTTTCTGAAACTTCCAGTGAGGTTACTGGAAGTAGAAAGTCTGAGGAAATTAAGTGAAAGAGAGTTACCAAAAGAATTTCAGAATTTAAAATAAAATGTCTTGGACAGGTTGGGGGGGAAGTGAGTGATGGCAGTGGAAACAGTTGAGGAAATGCCTTTTGACAGATTTAAACGAAGCATGTACACACAGAACTTTCGAGGAACCTACAGGGTGTTTTAACACCAAAGTCATTTGGAAAAGAAAACAAGCCATTGTAAATTGGTAAGTTGCGGGGGTAGTTCGGAGATCAGTTAGAAAGTGACCTTTGACCTGAAGCCATATTAATGTGACAGCTCCTGACCACGCGCAATCCCCAAATATCAGAAAAGATGATGAGAGACAGTGACAAGGATAGCAGCAGCTGTCATTTAATTCTCCAACCCGATTCTGGGTTTGCCTGCAGGCATCTCATCATCATGTGAATTAAGCATAAGTAAGAGATTAGAGACTAGACAGCAATTACAGCAAGAGTTCAAGAGGTAGATAACAATTCACCATGAAGAAGTTACAGGCTGGAATCTAATCTAGAGATTGAGAAATTTATATATCGAATAACAGATACCCAGGAGTGAGTAGCCAGCTATAACATAATGGAGTCTTTAACTCACTGAAAACTGGGTTTTGGATTCAGTTCAGATGAAAGAAAAGGAAATTTTTCTCCAACATGAAAGAGACAGGTTCTGGCTGGCAATAGCAGTGACCTCTCACCTCTAAGACATTAACCCAGGTTTTTTATTAATTCTTACATGGGATGTGGGCGTCACTGGCAAGGTCAGTATTTATTGCCCAAACTGAATGGCTTGCTTGGCCATTCCCAAGGACAGTTAAGAGTCAACCACATTGCTGTGGACCTGGAATCACATGTAAACCAGGCCAGGCAGATTCCCTTCCCTAAAGGGTAAGAGTGAACCAGACTTTTACAACAATTGATGATAGTTTCATGGTCATCATTAGTGAGACTAGCTTTCAATTCCAAACTTCATTCATTGAATGTAAAATCCAACAGCTGCCACAATGGGATTTGAACCCATACCCACAGAAGATTAGCCTGATCATATGGATTATGGTCCAGTGACAATACCATTAGGTCACCATCTCTCTCACATTGATTGATGGAATGAAGATGTCTCTGTGACAGCTTTCTGTGGATTTGTGACCCAAAGGTTTTTTTTGGCAAAGACTGCCATGGATTTCCCTGGAGAATCTGCTGATTGGTAACCATAACTTCAGCAGCAAGTGTTGCTGAGTCTATAGATAAAGTGTGTAGTTACTGATGTAGGCGGTCAAGTGATAAGACCTTAGGAATCAGAAGGTCCTGCAGAAACATAGCCCAAAGGGTAATGGAGTTGTGGAGTATTTTGTTCATTCATTCTCAGAATGTGAGCTTCAGCAGCAAGGCCAGCATCTATTGCCCATTCCTAATTGGCTTTGAGAAGGTGGTGGTGAGCCATCTTCTTGAATCCTCCAGTCCATGTGTTGTAAATACACCCACAGTGCCATTAAGAAGGGAGTCCCAGCAATGTTGCAGGAATGGCAAACTGGTTCCAAGACAGGATGGTGTGTGACTTGGAGGGGAACTTTGGATCGTTGTGTTCCCATGTTCCTGCCGCCCTTGTTCTTCTAGGCGGTTGGGGGGTGCAGGTTGAGAAGGTGCTGTCAGAGGAGCCTTGGTGAGTTGCTGCAGTGCATCTTGCATATCGTACACGCTCCTGTCACTGTGCACTGATGGTGAAGGGAGTGAATGCTTGTGGATGGGATGCCAATCAAGCGGGGCTGCTTTATCCTGTATGGTGTCGATCTCCTTGAGTGTTGTGGGAGCTGCACTCATCCAGGCAATTGGGGAGTATTCCATCACACTCCTGACTTGTGCCTTGTAAATGGTGGACAGGCTTTGGGGAGTCAGGAGGCACTGTGAAAATGGGCTGAAGTGGCAATTCAAACATGTTTATGGATTAAAAATGGACTGAGGGAAATAATGGAAAAATGTTTTTTATTAATTCTTTCACAGGATGTAAGCATCGCTGGTAAACTCAGCACCTGTTGTCCATCCCTAATTGCCCTCAGGAAAGTGGTACTGATCTGCCTTCTTGAACTATTGCAATCCATCTGGTGTAGGTTGCTCTATTAAAATGCACTCTTCCTTTCTCTCCTAGGTATGGTGACATGGTACCGAAGACAATCGCCGGGAAGATTTTTGGCTCCATCTGCTCCTTGAGTGGTGTGCTGGTGATTGCTCTACCTGTGCCAGTCATTGTCTCCAACTTCAGCAGAATCTATCACCAGAACCAGCGAGCAGACAAGCGTCGAGCGCAAAAGGTAAAACCCATTGACCAGTCACTGCGGTGTCTCACACTCCTGATTCACCACAATCTGAAACACACTGAGGCACCAAATTAAAAATCATGGCTCAGAAATTTGACTGCAACACCGATCCCCCCCCCGCCCCCAAACCCCAACAGAAACTATGACGAGGGCCATTCCTAACCTTCACTGCCAAATCAAATCTGAGCCAGAAACTGACTGGCAAAGGGCCCGTTTTTTGGGTGAATCTTTCACCTAAGCGCCACTAGTGAGCTACGGGAGCCAAATAGGAACAGGAGGAGGCCATTCAGCCACTCAAGCCTATTCCACCTTTCGATCAGATCAACGCTGAGGGGGTGACCTGATAGAGATCGTCAAGATTATGAAAAGGTTGATAGGATAGCTGTAGAGAAGATATTTCTACTTGAGGGCGAGACCAGAAATAAGGGCCATGAACGTAAGATAATAACTAATAAGACTAATAAGTCCAACAGAAAATTCAGGAGAAACCTCTTTTCCCTGAGATCAGTGAGGATACGAACTTTGCTACCACAAGGAGTAGTTGAGACGAGTAGTGTAACTTTTAATGGGAAATGAGGTAAGTAAATGAGGGAGATAGAAATAAAAGGATATGTTGATAGGGTTAGATGTGGGGAAGAAGGAGGTTTATCTGGACAATAAATACCAGCATAGACCAGTTGAGCTGTATGACCTATTTTTTGTTGACAATTCTGTGTAGTTCTATGTTAGCCCAGTCAGGCTGGAAGGATGCTTAATGCAGTTCCTCTACTTGATTACTGTTTATCTGTCACTGTGTGCTTTGCAATACCCTCAAGCAGGCAATTGTAGAAATTACAGCACAGAAGGAATCCATTCAGTCCCGTGCACCTGTGCGAGCTGCCAATTCTCCAAAGGGACTATGTATCCAATTCCATTCCTGTACTGTAATTTATTTCCCCTTCAAGTAGTTATCTAATTATCTTCCGAAAATGACAATTGAGTCTGCTTCCAGCACCCTTTCAGGCAACGCATCCCAAACCACAACAACTCACTGTGTAAAATAATTCTCCACAAACTCCTCCTTGGCTTGTGTATTCTAGATTCTAACAAAGTTTTGCATGAAACCTCCTCCCTGCTCCCTCTTTATACTTCAAGCATTAGTTCGAAATTCCACTTCCATATTTGCAGCTAGACCCAGCAGTGGACATCACCTTTCACTATTTGACAGTTTCTACTTGAGCTTTGCTGCAGTCAGATATCAGGAGTATTCGCAACTCTATTATGCTTACCTGTGCATTCAAGTGTCAACTGGGCTCATTGCTAGCAATCTTGCCTCTAGATTATGTGCTCAAGACCTGGAGTGAGTTCAAAGGTTTAAGCGCATTATCCAGCCTAGCACGACAGCACAGCACTGCTGCATCACGTAGAAATACATAGAATTTCCAGCACAGAAACAGGCCATTCAGCCCAACTGGTCCATACTGGTGTTTATGCTCCACAAGAGTCTGCTCCCACCCCTCTTCATCCCACCCTATCAGCATAATATTCCTTTTCTCCTCATGTGTGTATCTAGCTTCCTCTTAGATGCATCTGTATTATTCATCTCGACTGCTCTCCCTGATAGGAGGGGTTCCACATTCCCGTCACTCTCTCGTTAAATAAATTTCTCCCGAGTTCCTTATTAGATTTATAAGTGACTATCTTATTTCTATGGCCCCTAGCTTTGTTCTCGCTATAAGTGGAATCATCTTCTCCATCTGTCCCCGATCAAACCCTTTCATAATCTTAAAGGACTCTGTAACATCAGCCTTCTCTTTCTGGAAAGAATAGCTTGCGTTTGTATAGCTCAGGCCTGTCCAACCTTTTTGCATGGGGTGGGGTGGGGGGCACATTTCCATGTTTTTCGCACTCAAAAGAGCCAATGAGAAATTTTCGGAAAGATATGTGAATTTCAAAAAAGTGTTTAGCATGAAGAAAAGAAGCAACTTGCTGAGCAAAAATAAAGCAAGGTCAAAGCAATAAATTGATAACTTTAAAAAAGAGTAATTAATAAAGATGGCCATTAGGGTGTGAGAGGGTCAGGGTGTTTGTGTCCGCCTCACTCCCAGTCTCAGGGTAGTCACTCACTCACCGTCACCCACTGTGTGAGTGGGTGTGAATATCTGTTGGTGTGTGTGGGGATGAGGGTGAGTGAGAATTCTGAGGCTGGGTGTAAGCCAGACACACTCACTCACACACTCACTCTCTCACTCTCTCTCTCTCTCTGTCACATACACACTCTGGCTGGGAGTTTCTGGTCCCGCCCACCACGGGACTCAAAATTCCGACCCAAAATCAACAGCCCTTTGGCTGGTCCGTCAAACTTTCTGTTCTGCCCATGGTGATTTCTGCTGCAAACAGGGCCAGAAAATCCCAGCCTCTCTCTATCTCTCTCTCTCACTCTCAGACAAACACTTTCTCTCTCTCTCACAAACACTTTCTGTCTCTCACACACGCTCTCTCACACACTCACTCGCTCTCCCCCTCACACAAACTCTCTCAGACACGCTCCCTCACGCTCATTCTCTCTCCCACACTCTGCCACACACACACACTCACTCTCTCACACATATTTTCTGCCTCATACATTTTCTCTCTCTCACATACACTCTCTCACACGCTCACTCACATTCTCTCTCACACACTCATTCACTCTCTCTCACACACACACTCTTTCAGACATTCTCCCTCACACTCTCTCATACTCATTCTCTCTCACACTCTGTCGTGCACACACACGCACACACACACACACACACACAGGCGCTCTCTCTGTCTCTCTCTCAGACACTCCCTCTCTCTCACACACTCATTGAAGAGAATTTTCTCCCCGTCAGGGGCTGAGCGGGAGTGGGCGTGGGTGGGCACACAGTCGATCGCCGCCCGCGATTGGCTGCGCGCCGCCATTTTACGTGGGCAGGGCCAATTAAAGCCCGCCCAGCGTGACGCACACCCAGAAGTGCTCAGCACTCCCTGTGTGGGCGGAGGTAGGAGGCTGAGTCGGGGCCTGTGCTCTTTCACTCATGCGAAATCCCCCTGAGGCACGGAGCTGCCTCAAGGAGGTTAGTTTGATTATGAAGATATTAAATAAAGAAAAGAAAAAAATTACTCAGACGTGAACCCTCATGTGACAGTTTCACATGAGCTGGGACATGTTGATGAATTTTAATAAAAATTTTTGTTCAATTTATAAACGCTGAAGGAAACCTCATCCCGCCCTTGGATGAGGTTTCATGAAAAATGCGAAGGCCGCCTGGGCTCTTCACCTGCCCCCCCGCCGACCTTAAGGTTGGACGGGCAGCCCAGACAACTCTTATTTCAACTCTTTCTTGGACTCACCCAAGTTCTGTCGAAGGGTCATGAGGACTCGAAACGTCAACTCTTTTCTTCTCCGCCGATGCTGCCAGACCTGCTGAGTTTTTCCAGGTAATTCTGTTTTTGTTTTAGCCCAGACAACCAGCTCAATTAGAGTATTAACGGCCTTAATAGGCCTTTGACAGTTCAGCGGGCGCACGTCCGAATCAGGTACACGCCCGCCAAACGGAAGATCTGAATGACGATGAGCAGTGACATCGGGACGCATGCTCGATGTCACCATGCGTCATTTTACGCGTCAGCAAGTGGGGCCCCACACGATGACCAGAAGACTCAGGCCATTATCTCTCTCTCACACACACACACACACACACACACACACACACACACCAGCCAACCTTTCCCTCACCCCCAATCCCAGGCTCCGCAGCTTCTCTCCGCCAGGCCCCTGAAGTTTCTCCTCTCTGGGGGTCCCACCGTCGCTCCTCCCCAGCTTCTCTTTCCCCATCCCAACCCCCCCCCGAAAACCTCTGTTTTACCCAGCGTACTCACTGCCGCTGGTGTTCGCTGCTCCTCCAATCACAGCCTGTTTCTCTCCAACATGGGCCTAGTGAGCCTATCAGCAGCAAACACAGGAGGCGAAAGGCCTATGATTGGAGGAGCAGCCCCTTGCGGAATCTTCAACTTCATGTCTGACTGGCACTTTGAGCTGTAGCTCCGGGGGCCACATAGAATGGCTTCAGGGCTACAATCCGGCCCACAGGACAAACCTGCTCCACTGTAAACCAGAGATAAAAACAAAAAATAAAAACAAAAAACTGCGGATGCTGGAAATCCAAAACAAAAACAGAATTACCTGGAAAAACTCAGCAGGTCTGGCAGCATCGGCGGAGAAGAAAAGAGTTGACGTTTCGAGTCCTCATGACCCTTCGACAGAACTGAGCGAATATAAGGAGAGGGGTGAAATATAAGCTGGTTTAAGGTTGGGGGGGCGGGGATGGGTGGGGGGGAGAGAATTTGGGGGGGTGTGATGTGGTTGTAGGGACAAGCAAGCAGTGATAGGAGCAGATAATCAAAAGATGTCACAGACAATGGAACAAAGAAGTGTTGAAGGTGGTGATATTATCTAAATGAAAGTGCTAATTAAGAATGGATGGCAGGGCACTCAAGGTATAGCTCTAGTTGGGGTGGGGTGGAAAGACTAGCAGGGCATACAAGATTTAAAAATAATGGAAATAGGTGGGAAAAGAAAAATCCCCCCCCACCAACCCCCCCACCACCCACCTTAAACCAGCTTATATTTCACCCCTCTCCTTATATTCACTCAGTTCTGTGGAAGGGTCATGAGGACTCAAAACATCAACTCTTTTCTTCTCCGCCAATGCTGCCAGACCTGCTGAGTTTTTCCAGGTAATTCTGTTTTTGTTTTCCACGGCAAACCAGGACCCGTCAAGAAAAGCTTGATACTCTGAGAAGTGAGAAATGAATATAAGCCCATTGCGGCTTATATCTGGACACCAGCCCCCTTGCCCTCCTACATTACAGCAGTGACTACACCTCAGCACTACATCAGCTGGGAAATGCTTTGGGGCATCCTGAGGTCATGGAAGGTGCTATATAGGTGCAAGTCTTTCTCGTTTGTTGCTTGACTTCATTCACTGAAGCCCAGGCCAGTTATAATTCAATCAAACTTGTTCCCTCAATGTCACTCAATGGTGCCATTTTACAGTGGGTTTGAATTGGACTCCAGTTCTCAGTCAGCTTCAGGCACAGACTTCTCAAAGGAATGGAGGGAAATCTGAGATTGAATCACAAGGGGTTGACTGGGCATTCTTCCCAATGAATACCCATCATGGACAGTTGGCTATAACCAACCTAGTTTGGAACCTCTGACCTGAGTTGTTTCTGGTGTTTGCACATGTAATTAGGTTTCACAACTCCAGATGTCATAAATTGTCAGTGGGATCATTTTTTGGACCATTTCCCCTCGATCTATGGCCCCCGATAGAATTCTTTTCAGACATGGCTCAATGAGTAGCACTCCTGGCCTCTAAAGTAGAAGGTTGTGGGTTCAAGCCCCAGTTCCAGAGACTCAAGAACATAACCCAGGCTGGCAGTTCTCAGTGCATTACTGAGGGGATGCTGCAGTGTCAGAGGTGCTATCTTTGAGATGCGGAGTTATAATCAAAGCCCTGTCTGCCCTCTCAGATGGATACATAAGAATTAGGAGCAGGAGTAGGCCACTCGGCCCCTCGAGCCTGCCCCGCCATTCAATAAGATCATGGCTGATCTGATTGTAACCTCAACCCCACATTCCCTCCCACCCCTGATAACCTTTCACCCTATAGTTAATCAAGAATCTATCCAGCTCTGCCTTAAAAATATTCAAAGACTCTGTTTCCACCGCCTTCTGAGGAAGAGAGTTCCAAAGACTCTCAACCCTCTGAGAGAAAAAAATCCTCCTCATCTTTGTCTGAAATGAACAACCCCTTATTTTTAAACAGTGACCCCTAATTCTAGATTCTCCCACATAAGGAAACATCCTCTCCACATCCACCCTATCAAGACATCTCAGGATCTTAAAGGTTTCAATTAAGTCAACTCTTACTCTTCTAAATTCCAGTGGACACAAGCCTAACCTGTCCAGCCTTTCATCATAAGACAACCCCATCCATTCCTGGTATTAGTCTAGTAAACCTTCTCTGAACTGCTTCTAATGCATTTCCATCTTTCTTTAAATAAGGAGACTGGTACTGTACACAATACTCCAGATGTGGTTTCACCAATGCCCTGTTCAACTGAAGCATGTAAAAGACCTCATGGCCACTATTTCCAAGAAGAGCAGGGGCATTTTCCATGGTGTCCTGGCCAATATTTATCCCTCAATTAACATCACAAAAAAAACAGATTATCTGGTCAATGCTGTTTGTGGGGGTTTGCTATACACAAATTGGTTGTCGCATTTCCTGTATTACCGCAGTGACCAAACTGCAATAAGTGCTTCATTGGGTGTAAAATGCTTTGGGACGTCCAGTGGTAGTGAAAGGCGCTACAGAAATACAAGTCTTTCTTTTTGTTTGTTGCTCCTAGTTTGTTTCTCCCGATTTAGGTTTATGATCTGCCCATTTACTGGGCTTTGACCAACTTAACATCTCCAGCAAACACGAGCAATGGGGCTTGTAGTAAAATGGAGTGTTCTGTACCCTTAAGAGAATGTAGTTAGTTGACCATGTGACTGTATTGACCAATCGCTACACAGCATGGGCTTCTTGGGTAACAGGAAGTCTAGAGCTGGAGGTGGTTGAAGAAGCACAAATTGTATGTGTCCTGTCCTTAGTTCCAATAAACCACTAGTGTTTGATCAGTTAATCGGTCTCTCTGCCTATAATGTTTCAAGCACCAACTAATGTGTTAATATTAAGGGCGCAGCCAGCGTTTGCTGGACAAAGCGAACGTGATAACCTGAAACAGAAAAGGGCTGCTATTAGGAACCAGCTTTCCTACAAGTGAAAGGGCCTTTTTCCATTTCTCTTTCTTTATTTTCTTGTGGGGATGTGCTTGACCTCCACTTGAAGACTAATTGCTGTGTCGCAATTGGAACCAGGTGTTCCCTTTTCTTTCTAGAACGGCAGGCGCAAGACCTGAGATCCATCTTATTCACTGCTAGTATACTCTGAGAATGGTCTTATTGGATCATATGATCTGCGAAAGAAGAGTCAGCGCAGGTCTCCAACTTAGACAGCCTAAACAGAGATCTTTTGTGACTGTCAGAGAGGGCAGACAGGACCTCGGTTTGACTTCTCATCAAAAAGACAGTACCTCTGACAACGCAGCACCCTCTCTGTGCGGCACTGCCTCCACATCTCAGCCTGGAGTATGTGCAAGAACAAGAAGAGCAGCAGCACGAGTTTCTGGAGGTTTTGAGGCCAAAATCACTGTGGATCTGACCTGGCTGTCATCCCAAAGAATCAATTGTTTTTTCCACTTCAGTGCATAAGTCTTGGTGGACCTGCTCAATCTGACAATTATTGAATAATGATAGCAATTTTGTCTTAAGTGTGTGCTTCTCATTACCATTATTAGGTGCTAATATTTTCATTAATTCTCTGTGTATAGACAGTGGAAATATCGCAGTATAAGTCCTTTAAGTAATTCTAATATGTTCTATTGTTCTAAATGTAACAGAACATTTTTTTCAAATGAATTAGATTTTGTGATTGAACATACTTCACATATCCTGGGTGAATACTTTTAATAAGTATGTACTTTCTGGTTTGGAGAGCAAATCTATTATACTCTGAGTGCACAGACTTGGTAACAGTGGATGGATACAATAATATTCTGCTCAATGCTCTCCTAAACTGTGCTCTATTCTTCCTCCTAAGCTAAATCCACGTTGCCCTCTGCTCTATTCCTCCTCCACGTGCCTTCACTCTACTGCGTTAATTACAACATTGCACATTCCAAACCATTCTCTCATGGCTCTTCAAGTGCAGAGCTCTTGTCTTAGATGCACACACTCCATCACTTGATTCAATGGGAATTGTAAAAGACACAAGCTAAATACTAGGTAATCACCAGGTACAGGGCCCAGGAGATAACTCATGGGCCCTGGTGCTTCTGGGCCCCTTGTACCCTTCAGCTTTAATGATTGAGGGTAAGTGAAGGGGAGAAGGAGGAATGATGTGGGTCTGGAGATTGTAATGTTGGTTATTACACCAGGGGAATGATTGTCTAACAGGGGCCGTGGGATCTTTAATCTCCAGCTGAAGCAGCAGGAGATGGAAATGACTCCTTGGTTTACAGCACCTATGCCCATTCGGTGCTGCAGGCAGACAGGCTTCAAGCTGGAGGCCTTCTAGTCCCAGAGGGAGAGGTGCTCTGAAACCAGAGGCCAGGCACTGGTGGCTTCACTAATCCTCTCCCACCTTTACCACCATCCAGAGCTAGTGCAGGATTGAAACCGGCCCGCACTAACTCCCAAGCCCCCATCCCACCCCCAGCACTGGAATAGTGGTATTGTCACTGGATTTATAATCCAGAGACCCAACTTAATGCTCTAGGGAGCCAGGTTCAAATCCCACCACAGCAGATGGTGAAATTTGAATTCAATAAAACCTGGAATTAAGAGTTTAATGATGACCATGAAACCATTGCTGATTGTTGTAAAAATCCATCTGGTTCACTAATGCCCTAGAGGGAAGGAAATCTGCTGTCCTTCCTGGTCTGGCCTACATGTGACACCAGACCCTCTGAATACAGATAATTAGAGATGAGCTATAAATGCTGGCCTAGTGATGCCCACATCCCATAACTGAACAAAACAAAGGAACACAGCTCACCAATGTTTCGGATGACTGATATGACACAGTTTGATTCCTACCTGCTCTTCCACCAGCCCCTCCATTGCTCTTCACTGGAACACAGCCACCTCCTCTCCCCTCAAATCCTGGTGGCTCCCAGGATCTCAATAGTCATACTCATGGAGTCATATATTACAGATAGTGTCCCAGATACCACCATCATCATCCCTGGGTATGTCCTGTCCTACCAGAAGGACAGATCCAGCAGAGGTGGCAGCACAGTGGTATACACAATGTTCAGCACCATTCACGACTCCTCAAATACTGAAGCAGTCCATGTCCAAATGCAGCAAGACCTGGACAATATCTAGGCTTGGGCTGACAAGTGGCAAGTAACATTTGTGCCACGCAAGTGTCAGGCAATGACCGTCTCCACCAAGAGAGAATCCAACCATCGCCCCTTGATGTTCAATGGCATTACCATCACTGAATCCCCCACTAGCAACATCCTGGGAGTTACCATTGACCAGAAACTGAACTGGACCAGCCGTATAAATACTGTGGCTACAAGAGCAGGTCAGAGGCTAGGAATCCTGTGATGATTAACTCACCCCCTGACATGCCAAAACCTGCCCATCATCTACAAGGCACACGTCAGGAGTGTGATGGAATACTCCACACTTGCCTGGATGAGTGCAGCTCCCATAACACACAAGAAGCTTGACAAAGTCCAGGATAAAGCAGCCCACTTGATTGGCACCACATCCACAAACATTCACTCCCTCCACCACTGATGCACAGTAGCAACAGTGTGTACCATCTACAAGATGCACCACAGGAATTCACCAAGGCCCCTTCAACAGCATTTTCCAAACCCATGACCACTACCATCTAGAAGGACAAGGGCAGGAGATAGTTGGGAACACCGCCACCTGGAAGTTCCCCTCCCAGTCACACACCATCCTGATTTGGAAATATATCGCCATTCCTTCACTGTCGCTGGGTCAAAATGCTGGAACTCCCTTCCTAACAGCACTGTGGGTGTACCTACACTACATGGACTGCAGCAGTTCAAGAAGGCAGCTCACCACCACCTTCTCAAGGGCAATTAGGGATGGGCGATAAATGCTGGCCCAGCCAGCGAAGCCCAGATCCCGTGAATGAATTTTTAAAAATACAGTCAGGAGGGAGTTCCCCTGGGAGTCCTCAACATCAACTCTGGACCACATGAAGTCTCATGGTTTCACGTCAAACATGGGTAATGAAGCCACCTGCTGATTACTACATGCCATCAGTCTTCCATGTTAAACACCACTTGGAGGAAACACTGAGGGTTGTAAGGGCACAGAATGCACTCTGGGTGGGGTCTTCAAAGTCCATCACCAAGAGTGGCTCGGTAGCACCACTACTGACCAAGCTAGCTGAGTTCCTAAACGACATAGCTGCTAGACTGGGTCTGCGGCAGGTGGTGATAGAACCAATAAGAGGAAAAAACATACTTGACCTCATCCTCACCAACCTGCCTGCTGCAGATGCATCTGTCCATGACAGTGTCAGTAGGGATGGCCACCACACAGTTCTTGTGGAGACAAAGTCATGTCTTCATATTGAGGATACCCTCTATCGTGTTGTGTGGCACTACCACCGAGCTAAATGGGATAGATTTCAAACAGATCTAGCAACTGAAGACTGGGCAGCCATGAGGTGCTGTGGGCCATCAGCAGCAGCAGAATTGTACTCGAACACAATCTGTAACCTCATGGCCTGGCATATCCCCCACTCTACCATTACCATGAAGCCAGGGGATCAACTCCGGTTCAATGAAGAGTGCAAGAGGGCATGCAGGAACAGGACCAGACATATCTAAAAATGAGGTGTCAACCTGGTGAAGCTACAACATAGGACTACTTGCAAGTCAAACTGCTTAAGCAACAAGTGGTAACTCTTTTGGAGTTAAAACAATTAAACTAAATTAACAAATAAAGGATAAATCAAGCACAGCCCCTAAGTCAGGTCAGCTGTAAAACCAAAGACAAAGTTTAAAGGAAACAGTAACAAGTGGTAAACAGAGCTAAGCAATCCCACAGCAAATGGATCTGATTTAAGCTCTGCAGTCCTGCCAGGATTTGTTGCCTATCTCTAATTATCATTGCAATTAGTGGCTTGCCAGGCCACTTTAGAGTTAATGGTGAACCACACTGCTGTGGATTCTCAAGTCACAAGTAGGCCAGACCAGGTAAGGATTATTTATTTAATTATTTTTTAATAATTATACAGACTAGCTTTAATTAATTGAATTTAAACTCTACCAATTGCTGTGGTTGGATTTGAACCAGTGGGTCTAGAGCATTAGTCTGGGTCCTTGAATTACTAGTCCAGTGACATTACCACTATCCCCCCTTCTTAGTGATGGACTAAGAAATGCAAGTAAGTTAATAAAAAAAACACACTTGCATTTATATAGCAACTTTCATGACCCCAGGACCAAAGCTCTTCACATCCAATGATACTCTGGTCACTGCTGGGGGAAATCACACAGACCCCCACAAGTAACAATGAGATAAATGTGTTTTAGTGATGTTGGTTGAAGGATAAATATTAGCCAAAGCACAGGGGAGAACTCCCCCGTTCTTTCTCAAAGAAGTACAGCGGGATCTTTTTCATCCACCTGAGAAGGTAGATATGGCCTTGGTTTCACAACTCACCCTGAAGATGGCATCTCCTACAGTTCAGCACTCCTTCAGCAACATACTGAAGTGTCAACTTTGATTTTGTACTCAAGTCTCTGGAGTGGATCTCAAACCCACAACCTTCCTGTATCACAGGAGAGGGTTACCACCTGGGCCAAGATTGACAACGAAGAGGCTCGTGTTTTAGAAGTTGTGGATTATAAGAGGAATTGGAACCTGAAGAAACCTAGAAGAAAATGGGTGAAAGGCAATGTGATGGATAACAAATTTAAGACAGCAAAAATGACAGCAAAAGGAAGACCATGTGGGATAGAATAACTGGAAAGGACGGACATACAAGAGTGAGAAATACAGGGGAGTAATAAGAAATTGAGGAGACAAGAAATATTGGGACTGGGGGAGGTTTTGTGCATTTGTTTTTCATTTTGCACCAGGTTTGTACTGTACTGGTGATGAGACATGTGGAAAGGGGAAAGGAGATGCAGGAAGCTAATCAAAGGATGAAATAGTTCAGATGATAAATGTTGAGACTATCTTGTTTTTCTTCACAGAAAGCCAGGCTTGCGAGGATAAAGATTGCAAAGACCGGAAATGCCAACGCCTATCTTCAAATCAAACGTAACGGCTTGATGAACGAAGCACTGGAGCTCACAGTAGGTTCAATATCAGACTGTGTAGCGATTAGATGCCAAGGTCAGGGGTGCTTAGGAATGATTGACATGAGTTAAAATAGTTCTATTGGTGGACAGTGCCTGAGCACACCCAGGTTTGATTATGTCTGTCCTATTTCTGTTGGTGCCCATGGGTTTGATTGAGTTGATCATGTTTCTGATGGTGGGAAGAGCCTTTCAATGCTCATAACTGCCTAATATACCCTCTACCCCCTCACTGCAACACTCTTCTTTCACTCTAATACAGTTCGATATAACCCAAACTCCTCTGGCTGATATATCCTTCTCCCCTCAAAATAGCCTCCTATGATCTATCGCACACCCCTCAACATACACTTTGATATACCCCCATTATCACCTTCAGATAAACCCAGATCTCTCACTGTAAGAACCTAGCAAACATCAAGCCCCTTACCATGACCTGAAAGGTTCACATGTACCCATGTGTGTAGACATGTACAGAAACTACTTGCTCTCAGTCATTATTGGATACTGTTTATATGTGTTTCACAACAACAAGCAGGAAACAGGACAAGGTGGCCTCTACAGTTTAGTAGCCGAGTAGAAGAGGGCTGAATTGGCAGATTTGGGGTGAATCTAAGTTACAAGCACATAATCATAATGTTCTCTAGTATAAACCTCACTTCAACACTCCCCAGTACACACTCTTCATTCTAATACACTCACATATATCCCAAACCCTTCTCTATATCACTTTTTAAAATTCATTTATGGGATGTGAGCTTCACTGGCTGGGCCAGCATTTATTGCCCGTCCCTAATGGCCTCTTGAGAAGATGGTGGTAAGTTGACTTCTTGAACCACTGCAGTCCACGTAGTGTAGGTACACCCACAGTGCTGTTAGGAAGGGAGTTCCAGGATTTTGACCCAGCGACAGTGAAGGAACCGTGATATATTTCCAAGTCAGGATGGTGTGTGACTTGGAGGGGAACTTCCAAGTGGTGGTGTTCCCCTGCGTCTGCTGTCCTTGTCCTTCTAGGTGGTAATCGTCGTGGGTTTGGAAGGTGCTGTCAAAGGAGACTTGATACTACTGCTACAGTGCATCAGTGGTGGAGAGAGTGAATGCTTGTGGATGTGGTGCCAATCAAGTGGGCTGCTTTGTCCTGGATGATTGGCACCACATCCACAAACATTCACTCCCTCCATATGTACGTATACCCCACATATTTCACTGAAACATTCTCTACTATACCCCACACTCCTCACTATTATATTCTGATATAATCTGCAACCCTCAATATATCTCACAATCCTCACTTTGAAAGTAGCATACTTTCATATATCCCTCACTGTAACATATTCAGACATATCGCAAACGTCTCTCTGTGACTCAAGCTCCTCTCTAACTCTGGCTGAAATATCCTACTCCCTTCAAAATAACTTCCTACGATCTATCGCACACCCCTCAAAGTAACGCTCTCATATACTCTCACTATCACCTTCAGGTAAACCCTACATCACTCACTGTAAGAATTTAATATATTTCAAACCCCTCAGAAAGACTTTTTGAAATGCCTCACACACCTCATTGCAAGACTCTGACGTAGCCCCCGGTTTCTCTATCTAGATTATGTGCTCAAGTCCCAGGGTGTGTCTCAAGTTCACAACATCCTGACTTAAAGGCGTGAATAGCAGTGCCAACTGAGCCCACCTGGAATTGTGATGCATCCTGCAGGTGAATAGCCCACCAACATTGATGGCCAGGCTTCCACATAAATGAAGACCGCTGGGCAAAATCCAGTGGAAGCCTGAACCCATCTCTTAATGGAATGGACAGTGGGGAAAGGTTCTCAAGAAGAAGAAATATTAACAAATAGACCTTAAGGAGAGTGGTTCCAGGAATGAGGGACTTCAATTACGTGGATAGATTGGAGAAGTCGGGGCTGTTTCCTTAGAGAAGAGAAGGTTGAGAGGAGATTTGATAGAAGTGTTCAAAATCATGAGGGGTCTAGAAAGAGTCGCTGGAGAGAAATTGTTCCCATTGAAAGGGGTGAGGGCACCAACTTAAGTTGATTGGCAAAGGAACCAAAGGCGACTTGAGAAAAACTCTTTTTCATGCCCTGAATGGTTAGGGTCTAAAATGCATAACCTGAGAATGTGATGGAGGCAGATTCAATCGACGCATTCAAAAGAGAATTGGATAAGCACCTGGAGGTTAAAAACAAAATTGGCAGCCTTTAGGGAAAGGGCAGGGAGTGGAACTAACTAACTTGCTCTTGCAGTGAGGCAGCATGCACTCAATCAGGCCGAATGGCCTCATTCTGTGCTGTAACCAGTCTCTGGTTCTCTGATAAAGCAGTGGCTGTGATTTCAAATGTAACACAATTTGATTTTTTTTTATGTTGCTGTTGTTCCAGGACTCGGGTGATAAGGAGCAGCAGCAATGCCCCAACAAACCAGGCTCAGCTGTGGCCAGACAACATCACCATCTGCTGCACTGCTTAGAGAGGACAACTGTAAGTCTGCAGATCCCTTACCTCTCGTTCAGGCCCATCTGATCCAGGTGCTGTAGAAACAGCGCGTTTAGTCTTGGCAAGGTTCTATCCCTGCCTTCGAATGCCGCAGTAAAAATTCTACGGGCTCTCATTCAGCATTCCAACCTGCCAACACTGCTTCTGTCTGTTCCCTGTTGTCATACCCCATGTAAAAAAAATCTAATAAAAAACAAAACCTCTGGTCTTAAATTGGGTAACTCACAAGTGGACAGGTGATGTACATTCGTATATTTCACTTGGATTACAGCAGAGACACCTTAGAAGTCAGAAAGAGGGAAATTGCCCATTGAAACCCATTCTTCTAGAAATTTCTCCACCTGGCAACCAACTGCGCTATGAGCCCATTACAGGCTGCGTCGATCACCCCTTAACCTGGTCAGCCATTCCAGACATTTATCCCTGCCCTCTTTGTGTGTCCTTTAATGTTTGATCCTTGGTGTTAGGGGGAGATGGAGAAGGTAGAATGTGTTCTCCCATTCCCATATCCCATTTTTATGGGATTTTTTGGTGGCTCTTCTGTCAAATCCAGCTGAAAATCACTCCTCACCCTCTCCTTTCCCAAAACTGTGGTCTAGACAAGACTGAACAAGCCTGTCACAAAGCTCGGGATGGATCCGTCAGGAACACAGGAATCTGTGTACCACCTTCTGTTTGTTTGTTTGGTGCACTTTATTTAAAAAACAGCCAAACCTTGATAAACCCGTGTCCCGTTTCCAGGGAACACTTTGGGTGAAGGATTCTGCAGCCACAGAGGAGGTTGCCAATTTACTAACCTCTGTCTTCCTTCTCTGAAGATGCTGACTCTTGCTGGGGTCCTAATCCACAGGTACTGGCAGCCTCCTGCACCTTTCCCCAAGTGACTTTACTGCAAGTGTGAGGCTGAGCATCATGAATACTGACTGACTGGTTGCCAATGTGGGACATCACCTGACCACACTCAGGGAGGTGCACAATCCAGTGGGAGACACTGCATAATGAGCAGGAGCTCTCTAAAGGGAAGGAACAGAAAATACAGATTTAGATTGTTCCAGTGATTGTCCAGTGGGAGACACTGGATAATGAGCAGGAGCTCTCTAAAGGGAAGGAACAGAAAATACAGATTTAGATTGTTCCAGTGACTGAGAGGTCTGGAGGGAGCAGGCACAGATCTAAAGTTAAACATAAGTGATTTGGGACAGAGAGCAGGAGAAACACAGGGTTGTGAGGCTGTGGAATTGAATAGTTGAGTTAGTGATTTAAGGAGAGATCATGTTAATATTTAAGAATGTGTTAAGAGATGGTTAAAGTAAATGGGGGTAATGAAATATTGGGGCAGAATAGGTTCATGAAGTTCAAATGCTCCTTGTGTGGAAAATAAGCACCAACGTGACCTGGATGGGCCGAGCAGCTTGTTAGGTATCGTAACTTCTATTTAATTCCTATTTCCCCACCTTCCTGTCCAAGAGGTGTTAAAGCCAACAGCTCAAAGGAAAAAATACCATCCCAGCTGAGAATCAAATAATCCAACACAAACTGAGTTAAGTAACCTTTATTCAAAAACAATGAGCAGAAATAACCTGATGAGAAAACTATTGAATAGTAACGTGGCAGATGATGTGCGCCAGCCAGATCAAAACCATGAGGGTAACTTGATCACACAGTCACACAACTGTTTTGCAATTTGTATTTTATTTCGAGATGCATGCTTTGAATTCAGAAGTAATAAGACTACCACAACTTAAGAGGTTTTTAGAACTCTAAGTTAAACATTTATTAACAAAAGAAAAGATTTCAAGCACACATATAGGTCTACAAATTACTACTATAATAACTCTTAAAATCCCTAATTAGTCTGGCTTCCAGTTGCACTCCTATTAAGGCAACATAAAAACAAATATGTTTAAACAGACCCAGGCAAACACGATACCTTGGACAGTGATATTCAAAGTGAGTTTTCTCAGCATTGGTTATTGTAGACAGCAACTTGATGCACAGATGCTGGAGGTTTTTACACTTGTTAGATCTTAGAATTCCTTTCTCCCTTCTGACACATAGTCTCATCTCCTTTATACATGTTTCTCCCTTTTTAATGTAAATTCCATTGTTCCAATGTATCTTTGCAACTTTACTTTTCTCATAATATAAATCTTTCATGGTACTCATTTTATAAATGACCTTTGGGAAAAAAATAAACACACTCATTTGGCTTGGCTTCTTCTGGCTATGTGTAACATCTTACAGCTCTTTGAAATTCAAACTACTCTAATTTATCTAAAAATACAAATTTTCCTCACACTTCACATTCTAAAACTTCAGCCATGTTTAAGTATTTAGCATTTCCAGCATTAGCGAAGGTACAGTGAGATAGTTTCAAGTCAGGATGGTGTGTGGATTGGAGCGGAAATTGGTGATGTTCCCATGCGTAAATTCCCTAGTGCATTCTATAGGTGCTAATACTGGTTTTGTTTGAAATAGTGATTGTTATGTTCCAAATCCCCGGATGCAAGAAAAGATTCTATCAAAATGGAAGTTCAAATGTGGATAGCAGGCAGGGGATTTTTTTGCACTATCAAACTTGCTACTCTCCAAAAATGTGTCTGGATTATGTGTCCTCTTAGAACTTGTGCTCGGTCTAGTCCCGTCTGATGAAACAAAGGTTTAAAATGCCACTCCATTGGTCACCAGTTATGGAGAGCCTATAGCTTAGGTTCTGCAAATTAATGTATTTAACATGACAATAATGCAAATTCCATCTGGATCATGTTAATATTCAGAAGTCTGTAGATGTTGCCATGGTGAGAGATGTAACATGCATATGTTAAAAATGAGAAAGCAGAGGGAGAAAAAGTCTATTTAAAACTCCTCACAATCCTCATTCACTCAATACAGCCCAGCTTTAATTTAAAGTCACTTTATTTATAATTAGCCAATATTCAAATCTTTGGCAATGAACTTTCATGTTGGTGTTGCTTACACTGCTTAATGCAACTTTTTGGACCACTTCAGGGAGGTGGTGGCTTAGTAGTGTTTTCACTGGACTAGTATTCCAGAGACCCAAGGGAACCTGGGTTCAAATCCCACCACATCAGATGGTGAAATTTGAATTCAATAAAAATCTGGAATTTCAAAAGTCTAATGATAACCACAAAACCATTGCTGATTGTTCTAAAAACCCATCTGGTTCACTAATGTCCTTTAGGGAAGGAAATCTGCTGTCCTTACCTGGTCTGGCCTACATATGACTCCAGACCCACAGCAATGTGGTTGACTCTTAAATGCCCTCTGAACAAGGGCATTTAGGGATGGGCAATAAATGTTGGCCTAGCCAGTGATGCCCACATCCAATAAATAAATAGTTATCATGTAAACAATGCATAAATGTAAACTGTATGAGCAACCTAGTGCTCAATGTGAGTGTAAAATAGGTTTCTTAGCAACTAGAGGAAAGTACACGGGAATGTGTCTCTGAAGTTTTCAATTGCATTTGTCTTATCAAATTTCGCTATGACAAACTCTGTCCAATACATCAGCTGTACAGTGTCATGCCCAGTAAAGGCATGTCATATTCATAACTTTACATGTGGACTGAGCACATGTGGAAGCTTCTGGAACGTTCTTTTATTTGTTTCCAATGGACACTGTCAAGATAGCTGCCATGTGGTCATGTGACCTTTGCTTATTCAACTCAGAATACCAAACTTCCCAGAAAGTTCTGAATTTAATAGCCATGGCTGCAGCCTCCCCCTGGAAAGGACATTCCAAGAGAAATGCTATCTGTGGAATTCATAGCTGCCATTGATTGAAGCTTACTTGAAACACGGAGTCATTGGACTCCTAGACTCTATGTCTCCAGGTTTGCAGTTCTACAAAGAAAAGCTGACAAAACCAGTTATCCGCCAGTTGAGTGCAAAAGATCACCATCTGTCTCCTATTGTGTAGTGATGGCTTTGAGCTTCCAAACCTTTCTGGTTGGCCGATTACCAGAATTGGTCATGTGATCAAAACCAGCTTGAAATAACAAGTTTATCTAAAGACTCAGGGAGACCAGGGCAGACTGCAGAAGAACACTGACAAGGCAGCAGCTGTAGAGAAAGGCTGTGCCATCTTTGCCTTTTAAGAACCATCAGTTGTCAGCCAGTCTGAGAACCAGATTCTGAAATTAGTTGCAAGTCATCAAGCAGCCAAAGAACCTAAAAACAAAAAAACTGCAGATGCTGGAAATCCAAAACAAAAACAGAATTACCTGGAAAAATTCAGCAGGTCTGGCAGCATCGGCGGAGAATAAAAGAGTTGACGTTTCGAGTCCTCATGAACCTTCGACAGAACTTGAGTGAATCCAAGAAAGGGGTGAAATATAAACTAGTTTAAGGTGTGTGTGGGGGGTCGCGGTTTGGTTGGGGGGAGAGAATTGGAGGGGGTTGGTGTGGTTGTAGGGACAAACAAGCAGTGATAGAAGCAGATCATCAAAAGATGTCACAGACAACAGAACAAAAGAACACATAGGTGTTAAAGTTGGTGATATTATCTAAACGAATGTGCTAATTAAGAATGGATGGTAGGGCACTCAAGATGTAGCTCTAGTGGGGGTGGGGGGAGCATAAAAGATTTAAAAATATTTAAAAATAATGGAAATAAGTGGAAAAAGAAAAATCTATATAATTTATTGGAAAAAACAAAAGGAAGGGGGTGGGGATGAAGGAGGGTGCTCAAGACCTAAAGTTGTTGAATTCAATATTCAGTTCGGAAGGCTGTAAAGTGCCTAGTCGGAAGTTGAAGTATTGTTCCTCCAGTTTGCGTTGGGCTTCACTGGAACAATGCAGCAAGCCAAGGACAGACATGTGGGCAAGAGAGCAGGGTGGAGTGTTAAAATGGCAAGCGACAGGGAGGATTGGGTCATTCTTGCGGACAGACCGCAGGTGTTCTGCAAAGCGGTCGCCCAGTTTACGTTTGGTCTCTCCAATGTAGAGGAGACCACATTGGGAGCAACGAATGCAGTAGACTAAGTTGGGGGAAATGCAAGTGAAATGCTGCTTCACTTGAAAGGAGTGTTTGGGCCCTTGGACGGTGAGGAGAGAGGAAGTGAAGGGGCAGGTGTTGCATCTTTTGCGTGGGCATGGGGTGGTGCCATAGAACGGGGTTGAGGAGTAGGGGGTGATGGAGGAGTGGACTTAGTAGTGTTTTCACTGGACTAGTATTCTAGAGATCCAGGGGGACCTGGGTTCAAATCCCACCACAGCAGATGGTGAAATTTGAATTCAATAAAAATCTGGAATTTAAAATGTCTTATTATCTAATGATAAACACAAAACCATTGTTGATTGTTGTAAAAACCCATCCAGTTCGCTAATGTCCTTTAGGGAAGAAAACCTACTGTCCTTACCTGGTCTGGCCTACATGTGACTCCAGACCCACAGCAATGTGGTTGACTCTTAAATGCCCTCTGAACAAGGGCAATTAGGGATGGGCAATAAATGCTGGCCTAGCCAGTGATGCCCACATCCAACAAATAAATAATTATCATGTAAACAATGTTTAAATGTAAACTGTATGAGCAACTAGCACACAATGTGTGTGTAAAAAAGGTTTCTTAGCAACCAGAGGAAAGTACAGGGGAATATGTCTCTGAAGTTTTCAATTGCATTTTTCTTATGACATTTCACTATGACAAACTCTGTCCAATACATCAGCTGTACAGAGTCATGCCCAGTAAAGGCATGTCATATTCATAACTTTACACATGGACTGAGCACATATGGAAGCTTCTGGAACTCTCTTTTATTTGGTTACAATGGATACTGTCAAGATGGCCACCATGTGGTCATGTGACCTTTGCTTATTCAACTCAGAGTACCAAGCTTCCCAGTACGTTTTGAATTTAATAGCCATGGCTGCAGCCTCCCCCTGGAAAGGACATTCCAAGAGGAATGTTATCTGTGGAATTCATACCTGCCATTGATTGAAGCTTACTCGAAACACGGAGTCATTGGACTCTTCGACTCCATGTCTCCAGGTTTGCAGTTCGACAAAGAAAAGCTGACAAGACCAGTTATCCGCCAGTTGAGTGCGAAAAATCACCATCTGTCTCCTATTGTGTAGTGATGGCTTTGAGCTTCCAAACCTTTCTGGTTGGGCAATTGCCAGAATTGGTCATGTGATCAAAACCAGCTTGAAATAACAAGTTTTATCTAAAGACTCAGGGAGACCAGGACAGACTGCAGAAGAATACTGACAAGGCAGCAGCTGCAGAGAAAGGCTGTGCCATCGTTGCCTTTTATGAACCATCAGTTGTCAGCCAGTCTGAGAACCAGACTCTGAAACTAGCTGCAAGTCATCAAGCAGCCAAAGAACTTAATTTGTTCCAGTTTCCAAATTCACCTGAGAACTAACCTCCTAGATATTCGACTGCAAAAAAACTCACAGCCTACGGTGAGCCCTTCGCTTTACAAGGCCCTCACTTCAATTTTAAATCATTGAATCCATTCAAGAAACCACAGGCCTGTCACATGGAAATCATAAATCAGAGACTGAATTAACTGTAATCTGCAAAAGTGCATTTTCTTTATCTGTATTCAATCATTGTTTGTGTGTGTGTAGGATTGAGTGTGTGACATTGGGTTTAAATGTGGGTAAATGTGAGAAAATAAATAACATTCTTTATTTTAAACTCATGAAAGTTTGCTACTGAATTATGTAGTTGGAATACACAATCTAAGGTTAAGAAAAGACATACATCTTTCCATACAAAACATACTGATAATGAGCAAAAAGAGAGCAAATACATTCTGTTGATGACAATTGATTCAGTTAATCTTTTTGACTGCAGTGGTAGATATGGTAGGACTGACCACAAGACCAATCTAATAGGAAGAGTAAAGACATTAGCCCAGAGTTCATTATCCTAATCACTAACAAGCTGTAAAGTGTGTATGTGTACGTGTGTGTTTGTGCACACTTGTGTTTGCGTACATGTTTTTCATGACTCTTTCATGGGATGTGGGTGTCGCCGGCTGGGCCAGCATTTATTGCCCATCCCTAATTGCCCTTGAGAAGGTGCTGGTGAGCTGCCTTCTTAAACCGCTGCAGTCCATGTGGTGTGTGTGTGTGTGTGTGTGTGTGTGTGCGCGCATGTGAGAGGGCAAGATCAGGCTCAACTATGAGGCTCCCTCAGTGCCCAGTGATAATCATAAGTGAAGGATACCTTTTGGGGTGAGGTGCTGAAAGTGGGAGCTCAGCCCTGAAGCCAAGACCCAGCACAGCCAATCAAGAACAATCAGGAAGTGAAAACTGGATTAGGAAAAATTAAAATCAACTTGTACTACACTGTGACCTCTGCACTGCTCAGATGTAGCTATTTCCTATATAATTTAATTCTCATTCACAAACCTATTAACATCCATTTTCTATAATGGTATGAGATGGATTGCCAAATGAAAATGGACACAGCATTCACAGGGACAGTTGCTACCTCTGCTTAAGTGTCTCCTAATTAGTTTTATGTTCTAGTTTAGTTATAGTAAAATTCATACACAACATAAATAGAATGTGAGAGCCAGTGAGAATAGCTGAACATGTTAAAGGTGTTCATTGAATATTCTATGAATAAATATTTCAATATTCAAATCTTTGGCAATGAATTTTCATGTTGGTGTTGCTTACACTGCTTAATTCAACTTTTTGGACCATTTCAGTGAGGTGGTGGTTTAGTAGTGCTTTCACTGGATTAGTATTCTAGAGACCCAGGGGGACCTGGGTTCAAATCTCACCACAGCAGATGGTGAAATTTGAATTCATTAAAAATCTGGAATTTAAGAAGTTTTATGATCTAATGATAAACACAAAACCATTGTTGTTTGTTGTAAAAACAAACTAGTTTGCTAATGTCCTTTAGGGAAGAAAACCTGCCGTCCTTACCTGGTCTGGCCTACATGTGACTCCAGACCCACAGCAATGTGGTTGACTCTTAAATGCCCTCTGAACAAGGGCAATTAGGGATGGGCAATGAATGCTGGCCTAGCCAGTGATGCCCACATCCAACAAATAAATAATTATCATGTAAACAATGTTTAAATGTAAACTGTATGAGCAACTAGCACTCAATGTGTGTGTAAAAAAGGTTTCTTAGCAACCAGAGGAAAGTACAGGGGAATATGTCTCTGAAGTTTTCAATTGCATTTGTCTTATCAAATTTCACTATGACAAACTCTGTCCAATACATCAGCTGTATAGTGTCATGCCCAGTAAAGGCATGTCATATTCATAACTTTACATGTGGACTGAGCACATATGGAAGCTTCTGGAACGCTCTTTTATTTGTTTCCAATGGACACTGTCAAGATGGCTGCCGTGTGGTCATGTGACCTTTGCTTATTCAACTCAGAGTACCAAGCTTCCCAGAAAGTTCTGAATTTAATAGCCATGGCTGCAGCCTCCCCCTTGAAAGGACATTCCAAGAGGAATGTTATCTGTGGAATTCATACCTGCCATTGTTTGAAGCTTACTCGAAACACGGAGTCATTGGACTCCTAGACTCTATGTCTCCAGGTTTGCAGTTCGACAAAGCAAAGCTGACAAAACCAGTTATCCGCCAGTTGAGTGCGAAAGATCACCATCTGTCTCCTATTGTGTAGTGATGGCTTTGAGCTTCCAAACCTTTCTGGTTGGGCAATTGCCAGAATTGGTCATGTGATCAAAACCAGCTTGAAATAACAAGTTTTATCTAAAGACTCAGGGAGACCAGGACAGACTGCAGAAGAATACTGACAAGGCAGCAGCTGCAGAGAAAGGCTGTGCCATCGTTGCCTTTTAAGAACTATCAGTTGTCAGCCAGTCTGAGAACCAGACTCTGAAACTAGCTGCAAGTCATCAAGCAGCCAAAGAACTTAATCTGTTCCAGTTTCCAAGTTCACCTGAGAACTAACCTCCTAGATATTCGACTGCAAAAAACATCTCAGCATACAGTGAGCCCTTCGCTTTACAAGACCCTCACTTCAATTTTAAATCATTGAATCCATTCAAGAAACCACAGGCCTGTCACATGGAAATCATAAATCAGAGACTGAATTAACTGTAATCTGCAAAAGTGCATTTTCTTTATCTGTATTCAATCATTGTTTGTGTGTGTGTAGGATTGAGTGTGTGACATTGGGTTTAAATGTGGGTAAATGTGAGAAAATAAATAACATTCTTTATTTTAAACTCATGAAAGTTTGCTACTGAATTATGTAGTTGGAATACACAATCTAAGGTTAAGAAAAGACATACATCTTTCCATACAAAACATACTGATAATGAGCAAAAAGAGAGCAAATACATTCTGTTGATGACAATTGATTCAGTTAATCTTTTTGACTGCAGTGGTAGATATGGTAGGACTGACCACAAGACCAATCTAATAGGAAGAGTAAAGACATTAGCCCAGAGTTCATTATCCTAATCACTAACAAGCTGTAAAGTGTGTATGTGTACGTGTGTGTTTGTGCACACTTGTGTTTGCGTACATGTTTTTCATGACTCTTTCATGGGATGTGGGTGTCGCCGGCTGGGCCAGCATTTATTGCCCATCCCTAATTGCCCTTGAGAAGGTGCTGGTGAGCTGCCTTCTTAAACCGCTGCAGTCCATGTGGTGTGTGTGTGTGTGTGTGTGTGTGTGTGCGCGCATGTGAGAGGGCAAGATCAGGCTCAACTATGAGGCTCCCTCAGTGCCCAGTGATAATCATAAGTGAAGGATACCTTTTGGGGTGAGGTGCTGAAAGTGGGAGCTCAGCCCTGAAGCCAAGACCCAGCACAGCCAATCAAGAACAATCAGGAAGTGAAAACTGGATTAGGAAAAATTAAAATCAACTTGTACTACACTGTGACCTCTGCACTGCTCAGATGTAGCTATTTCCTATATAATTTAATTCTCATTCACAAACCTATTAACATCCATTTTCTATAATGGTATGAGATGGATTGCCAAATGAAAATGGACACAGCATTCACAGGGACAGTTGCTACCTCTGCTTAAGTGTCTCCTAATTAGTTTTATGTTCTAGTTCAGTTTTAGTAAAATTCATACACAACATAAATAGAATGTAAGTGCCAGTGAGAATAGCTGAACATATTAAAGGTGTTCATTAGTGCTTATTATTCCTAATGCTCTACAAAGTCCTCGCAATTTGCCCGCTATAAGCATTGGGTAATTTAACTTTTCAACTCTTTACCTGCACCAAGATTATTAGATGTGGCAGTATTCCACTATACCTACAGATACACCATTTCAAGGCAGGCTTGAGAACTTCCCACATAGAGGTAATTAAGGATAAAAGTTAATTATCCCATAAGAAGTGTGAACTATTCACTGAACACTTGTTGCAGCCCGAAATTGCTCTTCACACACAGCAAGCAGCAATTTATTAATTAACAATAATGGTGACGTTAAATTAATTACACTTCTTGTCCGATTTGAACACAAATGGTGACGACTATGGCTTGTGTTTTGTGTTTGTAATGACAGTGAAAGTATCAGTGTCATTATTCTATGAAACTGACAGCAACTTCTGACAATGATACATGCACAATTAAATGCAGAAATTCAGATGTTGCTGTCAGTGACTCCCGGCTCCTGCATAAGGTGTACTGTTGAAGTCGTCACTGATGGAAATCAATTAGATATCACTGAATTGACATGAACTTCAACTTTCTATTTGGGCTATAAAACCCTTGAAAAAGTTGCGCTTTGCTGAATGAAGTAGGTCAAGAATGAAGAGCACAATAATTGTGTTTTAATGGTGCACTAAAGCAATGTTCCCTCAAGCTTCTATCTGCTGTGTACAACTTTCTCATTATACTATGCAGTCCCTTGAAGATTAACACACAATTAATTATGTATGCACACCTCTTAAAGGGAATGTTGTTTGTGCAGAGCCTGTTTGCTCCCAGTGCGACATATTCTGATTGCTGTGCAACCATGCTCCCACACAACTTAGGTGGAATATTGCTACTGAGTCATAATTACTTCGGAACAACCTCTCTGACCCTGAAAAACTGATTTTATATTGATGGAATGTTTAACTTCTCCATTTCATGATTTTAAAAATAAGTTTGTTTAGGATATTTCAGCTTTTGCTTTATTCCTACACATATGCACCGGGCCAGAATTTCCCCACCCCATTGGCGTCAGACACCATGGCGAGTGGGAGGTTGGGACAATTCGGCGGGATGGGCAAAAATCAGTTTCACACCAGCATGAAAACACAGCGGGATCATCCGATGGTGTCCGTCATGGCGGAATGCAAATCCCGCTGAAGGCCAGCGTGAACCCAACTTGCATCCCATTAATGGGATGCAAAGTAAGGCCCAATCGGAATCATCCTCCCGCACCCGATTTTCTGTCACACCAGCGGGAAATTACGCTGGCCCAGAACACATCGGGACAAACGTAACGAGCAGGAGTCTGGACTTACCGTCAGGGCCTTGCACAGATCACAGACATCCGAAGAGAAGAAGATGCTGGAGCCCTTCAGCTACCAGACCCTGGAGGAAAACATGCACTGCATGTTGGGCAGACCCTGATGCACACGACTCTGCTGCAAAGCAGCTCAGGGAAGATAGGAGATCTCCGCTGATGCTTCAGATCTGCTTTGGAAAATCACAGTCTTGGCCCTGGGCTGCTACGGATGATTGGCGAGGCTGGGGAGAGGAAGGTCTCGCTGTGAGTGGGAGAGGGAGGTGTACCAGGGGTGAGTGAGGTTGTTGAGGGAGGGGAAGCAGGGATGAAGGTGTCAGGGGGTGACATTGGGAGGTGGGAGGAGGAAGTACTGGGAGAGGAGGCTGTGATGGTAGAGAATGCGGCAAATGGGGAGGCAAGTGTAAGGGGGTAGGAAGTTGTCAGGGAGGGAGTTCAGAAGGGGGGAGGAGTTCAGAGCAGGGGAGGAGTTTGGAGGGAGGGGGTTTGGAGGGGGCAACATGTCCGGGGGGGGAGAGAGGGAGTCCTATGGGGAGGAGGGAATAAGGGTGGAGGGAGGTGTCTGTGGCAAAGAGGGAGTAAAGGTGGAGGAGGGATTAAAAGGTGGGGGAGGCCCAGGTGAACATACAACGGAGGGGTCTGTGGAGTCAATGACTGCCTCCTGGGGAGTGAACTGAGGGTGGGTGTGTTAGGAAGGGATGGTGAGTGTGAGAGAGAGCAGAGGGGGCTGATAGGGCGGGTAGGTGGAGTTGCATCTGTAGCAATAGAAAGGACAGTGAGGGTGGTTGGTGGCGACTCAGAGACAGACATGGACCCTGGGGGTGGGAAGGAGGGGGTCGGGGAGGTCAGTGTTAATGGGGGTGGGATTCTCAAGAAAGCAGGGAAAATGCCCGTTTACCTGGACATCCTGGAAAGACAATACTTCAGGGTGGTAGGTGAGGGTGGGTAGGTGGAAGGTAAGGGACATGTTACTGCATTTGTGTCTGATAGCTTAATACAGCAGCCGAGATGATGTTTAGGATTAAAGAATCTGATGATGAATTGTACCCACTCTGAATCCTCCTCATTCCTTACCTTTTTCACTAGGGTTTTTCTGAATTACAACGCTAAGTTAATTACTTGAAAGTCAAAATTGTACAACTGATGTATTTTTTTGTCTGTCCTCTGTTGATGTTGTAGGGATTGTCCTACCTGTTGGATGACCCCCTCTTATCAGTCCGAACATCTGCTTCAACAAAGGTAAGTCTTTCTTGTTTTCTCAGGTTTGCCTCAGTGCAAGAGTTGAAATGTCATTTACTCAGTGCCACTTCTCTGGTGATTGTAATTTCCCTTCCATTCCCTGATTTATAACTGCTCCTGGAATGTTACTTATATCCTCTAAAGTGAAGACTGATTTGATTTGTGATAACTCTCCTGATGAGATTGCTGCCCGAGTGCTTGATCTCCGTGATTTTGGTGAACGTACTGTGTGTGATATTGTCAATCTCCAGGCGATCATTCTAACAAGAGGCTCTGCTCACTCTGTTTTAATTAAAGGCTTTTAAAGAATTGGTATTAATTTGGGATATTGTGCAGTGATACATTCTACCCTGTTTATAAACAACAACAATAACAATGTAGCATCGTTAATATTGTAAAACAACCTGAGGCACTTCACAGGAATGGTGTCAGACAAAGGATTGACACCGAGCCACACAAGGATGCGTGACCAAAGAGTTAGGATTTACGGAGCGTCTCTCAGGAAGAGAGAGAGGCGAAGAGGCAGCAAGGTTTAGGGAGGGAACTCCAGAGCTTAGGACCCAGGCAGTTGAAGGGCCAGTGGCCAATTGTGGAGCAATTCAAATTGGAGATGTGCAAGAAGGCAGAGTTGGAGGAATGCAGAGATCTTGGATGGTTGTAGAAGGGCAGCTGCCAGTGGAACTGCATCCAAAGAGATTTAACACAGTCAGCAGTTGAGAGCAAAAGACTGGAGAGGTGAAACAATGGAGAAGTGCAAGGACAAAGTGTTCAATGCATTTGACAAACCATCATGCATTCTATTGAGAACCATCCTACTTGATGAAAAATCAATGTATGATTTTTTTTGTTTCTGTATAAAATGTCTTCATTTTTTCAGTGAATTGTTACCTGAAGAGAATGGGGGGTCCCAAGGCCAAATCAGGTTAGAAAGCAAAGCCCTTTATTAACACAAATCCACATTGGACATATACTTGCAGTGAACAAATGATCTGAAATATCCTATGAATTCAGCTCTCTTTTCCTTTATTCATTTTTGGAATGTGACCATTGCTGGTAAGGCCAACATTTATTGCCCATCCCTAACTGCCCTTGAGAAGGTGGTGGTGAGCTGCCTTCTTGAACTGCTGCAGTCCATGTGGTGTAGGTACACCCACAGTGCTGTCAGGGAGGGAGTTCCAGGATTTTGGCCAAGCGACAGTGAAGGAACGGCGATATATTTCCAAGTCAGGATGGAGAGTGACTTGGAGGTGAACTTGCAGGTGGTGGTGTTCCCATGCATCAGTCTCCTTGTCCTCCTAGATGGCAGAGATCACGGGTTTGGAAGGTGCTGTCAAAGGAGCCTTGGTGAGTTGCTGCAGTTCATCTTTTAGATGGTACACACTGCTGCCAGGTGGTGGATGCTGTGTCAACCAAGCAACACATTCAATAAAGAGGTAAAACTTGTGATGTTAGGCAGTTAGCGCAGACAATCAAGTACAGAGGTCAGAGTGCATGATCTATTACTACTTAATTAAAGGGAGGTAGTGGCATCGTGGTATTGCCACTAAACTAAAAATCTAGAGGCCCAGGCTAACACTCTGGGGACCCAGGTTCAAATCCCACCACAGCAGATGGTGAAATTTGAATTCAATAAAAATCTGTAATTCAAAGTCTGCTGATGACCATGAAACCATTGCTAATTGTTGTAAAATCCCATCTGGTTCACTAATGACCTTTAGGGAAGGAAATCTTCTGGCCTACATATGACACTTGACGTACAGCAATGTGGTTGACTCTTAAATAGCCTCTGACAATGGGCAATAAATGTTGGTGCATGAACAAAAAAAAAGCAGAAATCAGAGGAAATGCACCCTTTGTTCCAACTCATTGAACAAAATTGTTTATCAGGAACAATAACTCATAGAATCCATCTTGCACTGTGAAATGCATCACTGCACTCATTCATAGTTTCATAGTATAATACAGAACAGGAGGCCATTCAGCCCATCACACCTCTGCCATCCAAATAGTCCCATTCTCCCTTGTTCTTTCACATCGTCCTGCAATTATTTTCCCTTCAAGCCAGAAATATAAAAACAGATTGTAAGGGTTTCTATAAATACATTAGAAAGAAACAAGCTAACAAAGTGAGATGAAGAGTCATTCGGACTCGAAACGTTAACTGTATTCCTCACCGCAGATGCTGTCAGACCTGCTGAGTTTTTCCAGGTATTTTTGTTTTTGTAACAAAGTGAGTGTTGGTCCTAGAGAAAATGAGTCTAGAGAATTGATAATGGAAAACAAGGAGATGGCAGATGGATTGAACTGGTATTTTGCATCAGTTTTCACGATAGAGGATACAAGTAACACCCCAGAAGCAGCTATGAACCAGGAAATGGAAGTGGCAGAGGAACTCAGGAAAATTACAATCACCAGAGAAGTGGAACTGAGTAAATTGTCGGAGCTGTGGGCTGACAAGCGCCTGTATCCCGATGGACTTCATCCTAGGGTCTTAAAAGAAGTGGCTAGTGAGATAGTTGATGCATTGGTTTTAGTTTTCCAAAACCTCCTAGATTGAGGGAAGGTTCCATTAGATTGGAAGATAACGAATGTGACTCCAGTATTCAAAAAGGGACGGAGACAGAAAGCGGGAAACTACAGGCCAGTCAGCTTAACATCTGTCATAGGGAAAGTGTTAGAAGCTTTTATTAAAGAAGCTATAGCAGGGCATTTGGGGCAGAATTTTACACCCGGCGGGTGGGCGCGCACCTGACCCAACTGGGCGTAAAGTAGCAGGCAGTGATGTCGGGCGAGCATCCTGATGTCATCGCACAATATTTCAGTCAGCGTGCTCATGTGAGAGTTGGCAGCATGCCCCACCCCCCACCCTCGACAATTAAGAGACCAATTAAGGCCATTAAAGTTTCAACTAACGTGGATGTTTTCGCTGCCTGTCCTACGTTACAGTTGGCGGACGGGCGATTCGACCAGGCAGCTTTTGCATTTTTGAGGAAACCTCATCGAAGGGCGGGATGACTACTCTGATATTAATTTAAGAAAATAATGTTTGGGCAGAATTTCTATGATCTATATGTTCGGGCGAGCGAGTCCTTTGTGGGGACATTCTTTTTTTTTGTTTTTAAAATTCTTCAGCTCCCTGAGGAAGCTTTCTGCCTTCTGGGAGCTTTCATTCTGCACCCCTCCTCCCCCACTGCGCCAGCGCTGACGTCAGCGCTCGCCCTCTTCCCGCCCTCACCCCGATAGCGCTGAGCAATTAACAGCGAGCCAGTGTGAAATCGAGGTCGGGGGCCGATCACGGGCAGCCCATTTCCCGGCCGCTCCCTGGCCCGATCACCGCACCACGCCCGAGGGCCTGAAAATCCTGCCCTTGGATAAGTTCAAGGTCATCAGGCAGAGTCAGCGTTGTTTTGTGAGAGGGAAATCATGTTTAACCAACTTATTGCCGTTATTTGAGGAAGCAACATGTGCTGTGGGTAAAGGGGAACCGGTGGATGTGCTGTACTTAGATTTCCAGAAGGCATTTGATAAAGTGCCACATCAAAGGTTATTGTGGAAAATAAAAGCTCATGGTGTAGGGGGTAACATATTGGCATGGGTAGAAGATTGGCTGGCTAACAAGCAGCAGAGGGTAGGCATAAATGGGTCTTCTTCAGGTTGGCAAGATGTGACGAGTAGATCAGTGCTGGGAGCTCAACTGTCCACAATTTATATAAATGACATGGTTGAAGGGATGGATGGGATGGTTGCCAAATTTGCTGATGGCACAAAGATAGATAGGAAAGTAAGTTGTGAAGAGGTTATAAGGAAGCTACAAAAAGATATATATATGTTAAGTGAGTGGGCAAAGACCTAGCAAATGGAGTATAATGTGGGAAAGTGTGAAATTGTCTATTTTGGCAGGAAGAGTAAAAGAGAGGCCTATTATCTAAATGGTGAGATTGCAGAATTCCGAGATGCAAAGGGATCTGGGTGTCTTAGTGCATGAATCACAAAAGACTAGTATGCAGGTACAGCAAGTAATTAGGAAAGCTAATAGAATGTTATAATTTATTGAAAAGGGAATTGAATACAAAAGGTAGGGAGGTTATGCTTCAGTTATGCAGAGCACTAGTGAGACCACATCTAGAGTACTATTGTACAGTATTGGGCACCTCATTTAAGGAAGGATATAAATGCGCTAGAAGCAGTTCAGAGAAGGTTTACCTGGAATGGGTGGGCTGTCTTATGAGGAAATATTGGTCAGGCTAGGCTTGTATCCACTGGAGTTTAGAAGAGTAAGAGGTGACTTGATTGAAACATATAAGATCCTGAGGGGTCTTGACAGGGTGGATGTGATGAGGATGATTCCTCTTGTGGGAGAATCTAGAACTAGAGGTCGCTGTTTAAAGATAAGGGGTCACCCAATTAAAACGGAGATGAGGTGAAATTTTTTCTCTCAAAGGTTCGTGAGTCTTTGGAACTCTCTTCCTGAAAAGGCGGTGGAAGCAGAGTCTTTGAATATTTTTAAGGTTGAGGCGAATAGATTCTTGGTAAGCAAGGGGGTGATAGGTTATCAGGGGTAGGTGGGTTGCAGATTTGAGGTTACTATCAGATTAGCCACGATCTTATTGAAGGGCGGAGCAGGCTCGAGGGGCTGAATGGCCTACTTCTGCCCCTTGATCGTTTGTTATCCAATTCCATTTTGAAAGTTACAATTGAATCTGCTTCCACCACCCTTCAGGCAGTTCATTCCCGATCATAAGAACCCGCTGCATGTTAAAAAAATCCTTACGTTGCCTCTGTTTCATTTGCCAATCATCTTCAATCTGCACCCTCAGGTTATCAAACCTTCTGCCACAGGGAACAAATTTCTCCGTATTTACTTAATCAAAGCTTTTTATGATTTTGAACACCTCTATTAAATCTCCTCTTAACATTCTCTGCTCCCAGGCAAGCAGCCCAACTTCTCCAATTTCTTAACATAATTGAAGTTCTTCATCCTTGCCAACATTCTACTGAACCTCATTTGTACCTATTCATTGTGCTGCGAGATTCAGATTTTGTTGAAATTTCCTGTGTACAGTAAGAGTTAAACATTAAAACACACACATAGAACTGTCCACAAATATACACAGGCACACCTACAAATACAGATGCGCACACAAATATACACATATACTCTCCCATTACATCTGACCACACCCTAACCCACCCTATCCCTTCCCAACACATCCCACCCTATTCCTCCACAACTCACACAAACCCGTTCCACCCCATCCACCACATCACACTCCACCCCTTTCTAACCCATCTCACCCCACATACCCCATCGCATCACAGCCCAACCCAACCCACCTCAATCCACTCCATTCTAACCGGCACCAAACCAATCCATCCCACCCCTTTCCATCACATCCCACTGGCAACACTGAAACTTGCCTTCCTTCGCCTTTATGGTGCTTGGTATTATTATCCAATTCCCTGAACATAATTACTGTGTGAAGCTAAGAGAACTTATTTGCGGCATCAATCATTCCTAAGGCAGGCAGAGTGCAGCAGTGGGTCACATTAAATATGACATTCATGAGAGAGTAGTTTTCAGCCTAATTCTCAGGAGAAATTTTTTGACTTCACCAAAGTAACTGTTCTATTTCCAAAAGTATATATCCTTAATTCAAATTCAAGTACAGGAAACATTAAATGGATGCTGTTGGATTGGAACTACCAGATTGCCTGAAATAGTTTAAAGGGACACACTGCACAGCTGAGTCCTTCAGTCCTTTTTTTCTTCATTTAGAGCAAAGTTTGTATCAGAAGACCAGTGGTGATGATATCCGCACGGAGCACAATGATACTATTGAGGGGGCGTGAGGCAGGGAGTGGAGAGCTAGGTTGGAAAATCCAGGGGAAGAGTTAGAGAGTCAATCTTAGGGGGGGAGATGCCATCAGTGGGCACAAGGGGCCCCCTCTTCCTCTCTCTCCCCCGCCCCCCCCAACCCCAGGACATGCCTGCCATTCCTGCCCAACACAGCAGCCCCCACAGTGGAAGTTGCCAGGCTACCCAACTTGCCTCCACCTTCCCCTGTTGCACGTAAAATAGCAACAGAGGCAAAATGATTGTCCACCTAAGGGTCTCAATAGACCTCAGGGCTGTCTGACACTTTGTCCGCCCATTATCATAGCGGAGACAGGTCAAGAGTGGGCGGGAAGGACACCCGCCTTATTTCATGAGCCACCACCCCCAGCCTGCGCTCCCTCCACCCCCCCCCCCCCACCCCCCCCCCCCCCACCACCGAACCCCCACCACCTTTAAATGTGCCAGCGAGGGCACATCAAATCCAGTCTATGTACGGTTTAGTTTTTGTCTCAGTTCAGTTCCTAATAAGCGCGGACCCACAACAATGAAGTTTTCAATTCAGCACCAACTGATAATCGTACCCAAAATGGGGCATGGGGTGGTTAGTGTCAGCCGTGGCTCAATAAGTGGCACTCTCACTTCTCAGTCATAAAATTGTCGGTATAAATCCCACTCCAAACACCTGAGTGGTTAATCCAGGCTGACACTCCAGTGCGGTACGGTAGGAGTGCTGCACTCTCATTGGTGCCAGCATTTGGTTTAAAGTTAAACCATCTGCCTTCTCAAGTGGATGTAAAATCCCCCACAGCATTATTTTGAAGGTGTGAAGGGGATTTTTCCCCTGTGTCCTGACCAATATTTACCCCTCAACCAATGTCACTAAAATATTATCTCGTTGCAGTTTGTGGGAACTTGCTTTGTTCAAATTGGCTGCTACAGTTCCTCCATTTTTCTTCCTAATTCATTCATGGGATTTGGACATCGCTGGCTGGGCCCAGCATTTATTGCCCAGCCCTAATTGCCCTTGAGAAGGTGACGGTGGGCTGCCTTCTTGAACCGCTGCGGTCCATATGATGTATGTACACCACATGTAGCTTCACTACAAAAGAAACTGCACTTCAAAAAAATAATTTATTTGCTGTAAAGCACTTTGGGGTGGCCTGAGGCTGTGAACAGCGCTATATAAATGCAAGTTTTTTAAAAGTGTTTTGCAGTTTACAATGTGCAATATTAATGTGAAAGAAAGACTATTGCTGGGTAATTGGTTTGTTCTGCATCTGGCTGCTTCATGGAACATTCACATTGGCTTTGGCTGTCTGAAATGGGAAGAATTCCATTAATCAACACTAACATTACTCATCATGGCAAGCATGAAAACATTCACACCCAAATGAAGCCACATTAAGTTTTGTATAAGAATGTCAGAATTACAAACTCATACCTGGATCAAATGCAGTTTATTATCCTGTATCAAAGACGCTGCGATAGGTGCTTTGCCTGACGTGTTCACAGTCTAAACACTTGATCTCCTCTCACGTTGTCTTATCAGAACCACGAGTTCCTGGATGAGCCAGTTTACGAACAGAACTGCCTGGAAGGTTCGATGCAGAATTGCCCATCAACTCACAGCCCTTCTCTGTCCTCTGAATCTGGGACGACGAGTACCTGCTGCTCCCGTCGCAGTAACAAGAAGTCCACTCACCTTCCCAACTCCAGCGTGTCAGCAGCCCAGCTGAGAAACATGCAGGAACTCAGCACCATTCACATCCAGAGTGGAGAGCAGGCCTCCTTCAACACCAGGTAAAACCACAGGGCTCCTTAACTTGACAGCAGCGGCTGACAGATTTGCTTGCACGAGGTGTTAAGCCCTTTGAGGAATTCCCTAGCTAGTGTTGAGGAGAGGGTTAAAGGATCTTAGAGAGAGGTGCCTTCAGTGGGCACAAGGGACCCCTCCCCCCCCCACAGGAGATGTCCACCCTTCCTTCCCAACAGCAACGCCCACAGTGACAGCTGCCACCCACCTTGCCTCCTCCTTCCCCTGCTACATGTAAAATAGCAGCAGAGGCAAAATGATTGGCCGCTAAAGGGTCTGACGCCTTCCCCGCCCACCATCACTGTGGATACAGGTCAAGAGTGGGTGGGAAGGCATGTGGGAGTGGGTATAACGCCCGCACCTCTGGGCCTGAAGCTCTGGATTCAAGTCCCACTTCAGCACTTGATGGCTGTGGAAGGCGTGTTCATAAAGTGGTTGATTGTCAGCCTGTAAATCCTTCCAATACGTCCAATGGCAGGCGGTAAGAGTGGGAGAGGTTCCTGGTCGGCCATACCGCAGAAGGCAATGGCAAACCGCTGCAGTACTTTGCCAAGCATCATCATGGACCAATCCAATGCAAGTCTGTGGTCGCCAACACCCTCTTAGGGTATGGGACCTGGAGAGGGGGGAGTGTTGAGGGAGGGGACAGAGTATTCTAATGAATTGTCAACAAGCCAAGGCATTGAGCTTTAGGGATTATTTCACCTTCAGGCCTCTTTTACTTAATCAAATCTTGGGTGGTAGCAGCAAAACCAGGAATATACCCAATTGCGAAAAGGAGCAGGAGCCAGATTAGTTTTGCTTCTTTATACTGCCATTTGTTGTAACCTGGAACACGCTGCCTGAAAGGTTGATTCAATAATAACTTTCAAAAAGGAATTGGATAAGTGCTTGAAAAGGGAAATTGTGCAGCGTTATGGAGAAAGAGCAGGGCAAGGGTGGGACTAATTGGAAAGCTCCTTCAAAGAGCTGGCACAGGCAAGATGGACCGAATGGCCTGCTTCTTGGTGTAGGAACCTGCGAGCTGCCCTGGATCATTGCTCTGCTGGCAAATGAACAGAAGCAGAAGCCTCACACAGGAGGCATGGTTAGCCCCCATTCATGTGTCACACCTTGACCATGGCAATTTAACCATCACCCATTTCAACCCAACAGGTGCAAAGCATATAATGCTGGGTGTGTATACATCTCTCACTGTTACTGAATGTCTGCTATTCATAACTCATCTAAAATAGTGTTTGTAAAGAACAAATATTAATGTACAATACCTTAAGTGATACATTGATCTAAAAACTGTCCATTCAATCCAACTTTGCAACTTTTGGTATAATGGATAAGTTCATGCATTTTTCAAAACACTTAGAACTCAGAGTAGATACTGACTGATTTATTATTGAAGATAGGGCATCAAATATTGATAAATACTATGCTGTTTCAATGTTTCAGGGGAACTATCCCTGAAGTGGTGTCCTATGTGAAATGATCACCAACAGCCCTGGTATCATCTGACACCGAGTGGGCCTGTTAATGGTTAAAAGGTAAAACTTCCTAGGATGTATCTGAAGGTCTGACGATGTTGAGGATGAAAGGCTGCTCTCAATTTACCCCCTTCATCCTGGGAGATGGATTGAAGGATTAGGCAAGCGCGCGTCTGTTCAAAGACCACGTGGAGGGCACGAAGCTTCCAACTGTGGGTATAGTCCATTGTTTAAGAAAGGTCTATGAAAGATAATGATGTCAGAATTATCTTGACAACTGCGACTAAGGGCGGAATTTTCCCAGGTTTGCACTAAGCTATGATGGGTTTTCGTGCCTTATCATCCCGAACCCGCCACATTATTTATGCACTCCCGGGAAACACGCCGATTCCATGGTGGGCGGACTCTCATTCTCCCGCCAGCCATCACCTCGCCGCTGCGTCACGCCGGGCGCCATGTTTAAAGTCCAGCCGCAAGCACACATCTCAGTGCTTCCAGCTCACCACTGCTGCACGGAAGACATGGCCCTGAAACTGAAGAAGAAAACAGCCCCCAGGATCAGCGGCGCGTCCCTCGAGCGACCTTTGGAGGCCATGGAGGCCCACTGGGATGTCCTCTACCCCTGCTCTGGCCGCAGGATGGGCAGCAAAGTGACCAATCTGGCCTGGGAAGCAATGGCAGAGGTGGTCAGCGCCAACGTCCTTCAGAAGAGGACAGCCACCCAGTGCTGCAAGAGGGTGAATGCTCTCCTCCATTCCGCCAGGGTAAGTCATTCTTCTCATCACTCTCAACTCACAAACCCATCACACATCCACAGGGCCCTCACTCACTGCCGCTTCAAGGGACATCACCATTCACTCTTTCACACTCACCGTCATTGTCCTCATCCCGTCCATGGGAAATCTCAACACCCACACAGGCCAGGCATATTTATCATCTGGCCTGGCAGGCATCCTGCTTACACTCCCTCCATCTCTATCCATTCAGGACAAGCTGGCACACAACAAGAGGGAGAGTTCGCAGACCGGTGGAGGAATGCCTGAAATCAAGACCTTCATGAACTTTGAAAACAGAGTCATCCAGCTGGCCAGCGAGGATCTGGACCGGTCCTATGCTGATGGTGAGCTTGACGCTGCTCTACCAAGTGAGAATCCAGCAGTGCAACATCCATCAGACATCCATGCTGTGAGTGACGTGTCCTCTTTCACAGGCCACTGCCATGCACTAATTATCTCCCCTCTGCTTTCACAGGCACATCTGCCAAACAGCCGACAGAGTTCATGACCCAGGGCCTCCAATCAAGCCCCAAAGATATCTTTGAAGAGGAATCTGAGGGCACCCTCCCTAAAGTCCTGTCACAGTGCTCACCCACACCCTCCACCAGTGCAGAGATACAGATCTCGGTGGGACCTAGCTTTAGATTAGCCTGGAGATCACAATCTGGTGAGCACATTGCACTGTCTGATCCACAGCAGGTGGAGGCAGGGACTTCCCAGGTGTTTGGCACTCGGAGGACTGCTGGAGGCCAGAATGTTGCTGAGTCCGAGTCAGATGACAAACCTCTGGGCTCGGTCATGTCACAGTTGCTGGAGCTACAAAGGCAAGCACGGGAACATCAGGAAGGGATGTCCGCTGCACTCCTCAGATTGTAAGGCACGAGGGAGGAATAGATCTGCCTTCAATCTGAGGTGATAGCACCGAGGCAACACTGGTAGGATGGCGGCCGCCATGAAAACCTTGGTCCAGGACTTCGCTCCTGCACTGCTGCACAGGGTCAGCTCCATCGCTGATGCCATAGTTATCCTCCAACAATGTGAACGCGAGAGGGGTGCCGGGCAGTTCAATCTCACTCCAGCCAACACTGCTCCTCAAGGAGTCAGCCTGGGGCCCCCGGGCACCCATAGGGAGGGGGATCAGCAGGTGCACACTCTGGGCCCATCCACCCAGGTGACTCCGAGAGTGTCCAGCCCATCCCACTCCCCTCTTCCTGTGACCTCAGCAGCTCTAGCTCCACAGGCCGAGGAGGGTGCCACTGACACACAGCAGGACCCTCAAAGCAGGCCAGGGTCCTCCAAGTCTCAGCTCTCCAGAGGACGCCCACCAATGTCATCAAAGACAGGGCATCACAGTCAGCAGGCTCCCCCCACCTCTGCTGTGGATGTCCGGGGAGCACCAAGACGTAGCGACAGGGTTAGGACAGTTAGGGAGAATTAGTTACACAGCTTGGGCATGGGTGTTAATCACTTGTACATACTGTTCATTATTGTTAATAAACTCCCAAGAATGTCTCCCTGCCTATGGCTCCTTGTTCTGATGAGCAGTGTTCTTGTCACTCGGATGTGAAACCTTCCTGCACAAGATAAAGGCAGGTGTCTCAGTCCAGGGCCTCTTCCCTGTTCTCTGTGCAGCCTTCAGACCACAGTGATGGTCCAGCCTCACACCCCCTGGAAACATTACTGATTCCTGCACCTCAGCGATTCTAGTCACTGCTGCCAGAATACTACGTTCTCTCATTCTCTCTGTGTGAACTCAACACCTTTAAGGAGGTGGTCCCCATCTCTTCAGCACCTGTGTCCACTGATGCTGTGTTCCAGCTTCTGAAGGGCTGAGGTGCTGAAGGCAGACAATGGATCAGACGCTTCGAAAGTTTCATGGCTGCATCTGTATGATATGACACTGATCACAAAGCGCAAGCAAGCTGCCCTCAGCCAGACAGAAGTCAGACATTCTCAGAGGCTATGTGAAGATCTATGGAGTCTCATCACTGCATATCATCATCATCCTCCTGTGATCAAGCGATTATTAGGGCCTCCACTGCATCTCCATGACAGGAGCATTCTCATAGAGAGTATTTGCTCTGCCAGAAGCCAGACTGGAGTCAAACATTCACAGATGCGATGTGAGGATCTATGGGGTCCCCTCAATGCATGTCGTCATCATCCTCCACAAATCTAGCAGCTCTGAGGGCCCCCCGAGCATGCCTGCCTCGTCTAACCAGCTCGAGGTCACCTGTGGAGCCCTGAAAGTAGCCACTGGCATAGATACTGAGTGCCGTGGTCACTTTCACAGCCACTGGCAGTGGATGCCCTCCATGTCCCCATGGTGCCAAATCCTGCAGAAGCTGGCAGATGTGACCGACCAGTTGCCTAGACAATCACAGTCTTCGGTGACACTGGTTCTCAGTCATCTGCAGGAATGAAAGGTGGTGTCTATAGTGTCCCTAGATGCCAACCAGTGACAGCTCACAGTGGCTCTTGGGTGGCATTTGCTGGAGCCCCAGCTGCCCCTTTTTCCTGAAGTTGCTGCTCCTGCCCCTGCACAGCCAGGAGCCTCAGTCGCTCTCTCCTCCATCTTCTTCACGCTCTGTAGACCATGAGGCATACAGTTAGTTTACCAGGCTCCATGATCCTGATGTACTCCTCCTGCAGGATGAAAGAGAGAGACAAGTGGTTAGCATGGGTGTACTAAGGACCTGTCCTGGTTAAGTGTGATGGCCCCTTAACACATCCTGGAGAGTGCTGACCACCACTTGGATGGTCAGAGATTAATGCGCTGCATGGCTGCCCTGTTAGCTTGAACCATGGGGGAGGCTGGTCCAAACTAGGATACTGAGATTGTAAGGACCTGTGAGTGCCTCCAGCAGTGACTGCTACATGACCAGCTTTAGCGGGGAGATTGTACAACGTGTGCAGTCCAACTGCTCCACGGTACTGTTATGAGCCAGCCTTTCGGTAAAACTGTTATTTAAAAATTCCAGAGGGAAAGTTTAAACAACTGTCATGACCCATATTTTTAAATGGTATGTTTGAGCTTCAACTCTAAATTCAGGAATCAGACCACAAGTTCTCGAGAGATTTTATGTTAAACTAAATGAAACATTTTATTAATTTACACAAGTTAAAATATATACACATGGCTACAAATTACTGCTATCATAACTTTTAACAAATTACCAAACTAATCTCCATTTAGGCAACAGCAACCCATAGGCTTAACCAGACACCAGGCAAAGCATTTTCACCTAATGAATTCAAAATGAGGTTCCTTTCACTTTAGTTCCTGTGGAGTCAGTTGGAGGCTTACAGCTGCCTTTGATCTCACATTGCCTCTGCTCTGCACACCTGAAAACTGTGATCCTTATACCTAGCACAGCTCATTGAATGTAAATTCTCATTGTATATCACCAGACTCTTCTTTCATAGTACCAATTTTATTAGTAATATAAACATTGCTTGGTCTCTGCTAGCTAGGTGTCAGATCTCACTCCCCTTCTTGAATGTGCAATTCAAAAAATGTTAATGCACTCTACCTTTCTTACATCTCAAAACTAGTACACATCAAAGCACTCAGACTAGCTGGCTTTAATCCAATTAAGACACACCCACAGACTAAACCTCGATTTTAAAATGGGTGTATGTACACCACATGGACTGCAGCAGTTCAAGAAGGCGGCTCACCACCACCTCCTCAACATCGATTAGGGATGGGCAACAAATGCTGGCCTTGCTAGTGGCACTCGTGCCCATGAAAAAATAAAAAAATGTTCAAGAATTGTACTCAGATGAGAAAAACTTTAGGCATGGCATGGATACATTTAGCAAACTTATAAATGCATCAGAGAATATTCAACAAAGTTTATCATCTGGTAAATAGTCATTCATTCACTTCCATTCTTCAACCTCCCTTTCTTTACCCTCATGTAACCTTTCTTATCTTTTATTACCTTCACCACTGAGAGTGAGCAGAAGCAATGTTTTTGCATCTGTTTGTTCGTCTGTTTGTTTGTAAACAATATATTTTAAAATCTAATGGACAGTTTTAAACAAAACTTGGTACACAGATGTGATGTGGCCCAAGGAAGAAGTGATTAGTTTTCAGCAATGAAAACTACTCGGATCCTGGAATTGTCTGAAAGATCCATTAACACTGAGAGATGGGGAAAATTGATTTTTATTTACAATGTTTTGGGCTATTTTAGTTATAATATTGTTGGTTGTTTTAGAATGTTGTGGGTTGTCTCAGCTGCTGTGGTTGTCACAGCTGACAAAATCTGGGCAGTGTTTTCAGAGCAGGTTATTGTACGTGGATTGGCCTGAAGCTTTTTCAGTGAGATGGGAGCTCTTAATAAAAAGATTTTGTTTTTCAGCTTTGCAGTTAAAGAACTTCAAACAGGCAGGGAAAAACCTCAAGGAAGTGATGTGTAATTGTAATAATATTGCGGTAGCACAGTGTGGCTGAAGTATCTGTTCTGCTGACTGTCCTCTTCATCTAGTTAATACTACTGTGATCAGTAATCCTCTAAACTTCCCAACCTTATTCTGCCGAAACTTTGAACATACAACCCTTTCTCCTTTTCGTACTCCTGCCTGTTTCCTATTCCTTATGTCCTCATATTATTAAATGTTTTTTTTCATTATCAGGATTTGAGTATTTTGACAAGGCTGGCATTATTGCCCATCCTGGTTGTCCTTGAAAAGGAAATAGTTTCTCCATTTCTACCCTACTGAATTCATTTTACATTTTTAAACTCCTGAATTAGATTACCCCTCAATCGTCTATACTTGGAATACAAGCCAAGTTTATGCAACCTGTTCTCATAATTCAACCCTTTTAAGCCCTGTTACTATTCTGGAACTGCTGCGGTCCGTGTATTGAAAATGTAGCCACAACGCTATTAGATAGCCAGTCCCTAGATTCTGATCCAGCAAAGCTGAAGGAACAGCTGAGATGTGTCCACGTCAGGATAGTGTGCGATTTCTGGAGGAGCTTGAAGATGATGGTGTTCCCATTCACTAGCTGTCATCCCCTTCAGGGTGGTGGAGTTGAAGAAGTCCCTGCAGTGCACCCTGCAGACAATACACACTGCTGCCACTATGCGCTGGTGGTGGAGGGAGTCAATCTTTAAGGTGCTGGAAGGGGTGCCTTATTGAAAGAGCGGCTTATTGACTGCTGTTGTGGCTGAGCAGTAGAGCCTGAAGAAACAGCAGATTTATAAATGGGTAGAACCAAGGCATTTAAAACTTAATTCAGATCTGTCCAAGGTCTTACACACTGGAAGAAAAAATAGGAAACATGTTCACTGAATGGTGTTGGACCAGCTAACAAGAGACTGGTGGAGTTCTAGGATTGACAGTAGACTCTATGTTGACCATATTGAACAGTTAACAAAGCAAAGAGAATACAGAGCTATATTTTTTAAAAAGGATTTGTATTTATATAGCGCCTTTCACATTCTCAAGACATCCATTGTAAATTTGTCCTCACTTCTTTTACAGACTAACCCAGCAGCCAAGCTGCACACAGTAACAATCCACAGATAACAATTAAATATATGATCTGTTGGTCTAATGTGGTTGGCCTTGGTTGAGAGACGAACGGTAGTCAGGATGCCAAGAGATTTCCCGTACTTTTCTTTAAGCAGTGCAATGAAGCATTAACACTGAAGTTTGAGAACTCTATAAGTGGTCATGCTTTATCATTGTAACTTATTTAGCAGATCTCACACAAAGTGGATGTTGTTTTTTTAATTCAGTTAAATAAAGCGTGAAAGTTAGAGAGAGAGATTTTTTTTTAATTTTCCGAATGCATGAAAAATGGATGAACAATCTTGACATTCTCCTCAGTTTGGAGAGTTGTCCTTTTTAGCCGTACTATTGAGTTACGAACCTAACAGGTGGATATATTCTTCAAACTTAGAAGTAGGCCATTCAGGCGGGACATGAGGAAGCACTTTCTCACACAAAAGGAGGTAAAATCCTGGAACTCTCTCTCCCCCAAAAAGCTATGGACGCTGGGGATCAACTGGAGAACTCAAGATGGGGATGGATAGATTTTGGTTCAATGAGGGTATGAAGGCAAATGGAACCAATGTGGGGAAATGCCACTGAGGAGCAGATCAGCAATGATCTAACTGAATGAGGGGAGGGCAGGTAGTTCTGAAGGGCTGAATGGTCAACTTCTGTTCTCAATGTTCCCAGAACAGAGCCAGTGCTTGAGTTGCAGGCAGTAACCATCCTTTTTTTTCTCTCATCTTCGTTGCAGTCGTTCCAGCCTGAATGATAAGTCAGAGGAGAGCCTGAGAATCAACTGCAAGAGTTCCCAAATCACCACGGCGATAATCAGCATCCCCACACTGCCTGGCACTACACCTGAGGGGGAGAATCGACCTCCCATCCCCAATCAGTCCAGCACCAGCATGAAAACCACAAGCTGTAATATTGTAAAAGTGTCTGCCTTGTAAAAAAAAATAATAATAATAAAGCCCTGCCCTAGCTCTCAGTCACCTGACATCCTCAAGATCGCATGACACTGGCAACCGCATGGCAAGGGTGAAAGGGGAAAATGTGGACGAGACCAATCCCTATGAAAAGGGCGAGGGTGATCTGACATCACCGCGTTTGCGTCTCAAAGCAATGGCACAGTTTCAATCAAACGTTCTGTTTCCGTTTATTTATTTATTTATTTATTTATTTTGATGAGGAGAATACCGGGGGAAGCTCCCTGACTCAAGAGGATCAACACTATAGAGAGGCTCTCAATGCGGGACACTTTAGTGCAACAGGAGTTACAAAAGGAGCCAGCTCCGCATTGCTTCGTTTTTAAGCACTGTACCTATCTTAGGTGACGTTTAAGATGGATAATATTTATTCACAAATTGGAAATGTGACAAGGCGAGCCAATTTCAAAAAAAAAAGAATCATGCAAGCAGGATTTTGTTTTTCCCGTGTGGGAGAGTAACTTAAAAACTAAAGAATTGTGGGGTCACTAAAAGACAAGAGATTTAGGCTCCAGATGTTGTTGTTGTAGTCACCATCTTTTTGACACGTTTCCAGTGTGCGTTACACGTGGAATAGAAGACAGCTATTAACCATTAATGGCGGGTAACTCGTCTGCTTATGGTCTATAGTAACAATAAGAGCTTTCATTTCTGCTGTTTAATCCATGTGACATCTCAGTGTGTGTTGCTCGCAAGAAGCAGCATTGTGTGAACATGGTGTTTTGTCAGTTAAGTACAGTCTGTGTGCGTATTGTGAGCAGAACACGGTACCCAGCAAATTAAGTCATTCCAGGCACTGATTTCTCTCTTCCCAGTTTCATTCCATTCACTCTCTCACTTACGTAGTGTGACTTTATTAGAGTTAGTTAAGGAAAAAAAACGGTTTCTGTATTTTGCAAAAAAAAAACTTACTTGTGAATTGAAAACTTGGAGACTTGCTTTATTCTTAAAATGTTTTGCTTCCTCCTTCCAGGCTTGGTTTAGAAGAACTAAAGCAAAAAATGCTGGAAATACTGAGCAGCATCTGCGGACAGAGAAACAGAGTTAACATTTCAGGTCAATGACATTTCATTAGAACTGAAAAATGTTAGAGATGCAACAGCTTTTAAGCAGGGAAATGGGGGAGGGGAGGGAAAGGACAAAAAGGGAGGTTTGTGATATATCTGGAAGACAGGAGAGATGAAATGCCAAAAGGGATAATGGTGCATGGCAGAAAAAGATGGGAAAGGAGCAAGTAAAGAAAGGTTGGGTCTAGAGGAGGTATAAATGGGAATAGCAGGATTATTACCATAAGACCATAAGACACAGGAGCAGAAACCAGGCCACTCAGCCCATTAAGTCCGCCCCGCCACTCAACCATGGCCGACAAGTTTCTCAACCCCATTCTCCCGCCTTCTCCCTGTAACCTTTGATCCCCTTACCAATCAAGAACCTATCTATCTCGGTCTTAAATACATTCAATGACCTGGCCTCCACAGCCTTCTGTGGCAATAAATTCCATCGATTCACCACTCTCTGGCTAAAGAAGTTTCTCCTCATCTCTGTTCTAAAAGGTCTTCCCTTTACTCCTAATCTCTCCTACTAATGGAAACAACTTCCCCACGTCCACTCTATCCAGGCCTTTCAGTATTCTGTAAGTTTCAATAAAATCCCCTCTCATTCTTCTAAACTCCATCGAGTATAGACCCAGAGTCCTCAAACGTTCTTCGTATGTTAAGCCTTTCATTCCTGGGATCGTTCTCGTGAACCTCCTCTGGACCCTCTCCAGGTTCAGAACATCCTTCCTGAGGTACGGGGCCCAAAATTGCTCACAATATTCTAAATGTGGTCTGACCAGAGCCTTAGAAAGCCTCAGCAGCACATCCCTGCTTTTATATTCTAGTCCTCTGGAAATAAATGCTGTTGTCCGAATAAATTGAGACAGTTGTAATGATCTGGAATTGTTGAACTCAATGTTGCTCCAAAAGGCTGTAAGTTACCTTACTGAAAGATGAGCTGCTGTTCCTCAAACATATATAGCAATTCATTGGCACAGGACAAGGGATGAGAGCAGAGAGGTCAGGCAATTTCAGAGCCAATGTCCAATTCAGGAGCTGGCGATTAAAAAGCACCCAATCAGCAGCAACAAGAACTTGCATATATATTTCCCCATTAAAGTTGTAAAATGTCCCAAAACTTGGTCCAAGGGGTTGGCTTTAAGGAGCATCTTAAAGGATGAGACAGAAGTGGAGAAGTTTAGCGAGGGAATTCCAGAGCTTAGGGACTGCACATGTATGGAAAGAGAAGTAAAAGATAGGGAAAGAAAGACTGATTCGACTCTAATTTGCGAAATCTCTTTCTTAGATCTTGCTCTGTTTTTTTTTTCTCAATCCTCATGAGTCAAGGAGATTGGTCCCAGATATCCTATTGTCCTCACTGTGCTATTATCAGCTCACAAGTGAGGGCACGCAAAAGATTGAGCTGAAAGATGCAGAAAGAAGTCTAACTGAGGAGACATGCAACGAGAAGCCAGCAACAAAAGAAATATAAGACCTTGCATTGATATAGTCACTTTCACGTCCTCAGAATGTTTCAATGCACTTTATAACCAATTAATTACCTTTGAATCTCTGTTATAGGAAAAAAACAGCAGCTAATTTGAACCCAGCAAGGTCCCAAACTCAGCAATGAAATGCAATGCTGGGAGCACATCTTGGAAAATCCGGCAAACACTGCTTGCAATTTTCCAACTTAGTTTTAATGGTTAGTGCACAACCAAATCCCCAATATCTACTCCTAGCAAGCAAGGATTCATAACATTTCCCCTGTTCGCCATTAGTCTGAGTGATGATTGCCCTGGTCTACCATTATAACCTCAGTGAGAGTTCAGTTTGAACCCTGGAGAAAACCATTTGCATTGTTCCTCCGGGTTTGCGCTGGAGTTATGGCTGGAAACTTTGGGATCCTCCACAAAGGAGTAAGTTTGATTCCAGCCATGGGCATCCCACTTGGGTTGAGGTCAGGAACTACACCTCCATCCTGTTCTCTCAGCTGGGGAAGGAGCAGTGCAGAATAGGAGGGCCAGTTAGGCTTAATTAATATAGCATTAAAATTTAGGTTGTCATATGCTACCAAAGTATTGTTCTGGTTATTACATTTCAGGTACCTAGGAACTTCTTTATTTATTTTTGTATCCTATTAGAAACCTGGTGTGAATGTTTACTTAAGGGCCAACAATGTTTTGGG